>NW_027112482.1:15459-53803 GCF_000696795.3 Halyomorpha halys
GTATGAGATCATTTATCAATATTACCTATTGCCCACAACTGTGTGGCAGATTGTAATATCTATCAATAAATAAATCTAATTAAAAAAAAAAAAAAAAAAAAAAAAAAATTGTTGTTCTCAACTATTACCTGAAAAACATTACACCACTCAATACGAGGAACTGATGAATTCCAAGCAGGCCAAAAAACATGTTTTTGTTGTTAATTTATTATGCACTCCCCCTCCCCCGCCAATTAGGCAAAAAATTTTTTAAGTAGTAGAATGGAATGTATTACTGCGTAATAACACACTAGTGCAAGCTTACAGCTTTTATTATGAGCTACTTACTCTTTTTAACTTTTTCTCAACATATTTCAAGTATTCTGTATCATAATTTTCTTTGAGGCTTTTGTGCAATTTTATAGTCCTTTCAAATTCAGCTTGTGGGTTCAAAAATCTTTGGGTCAGTGTAAATGAAGATTAATGTTACAGCCTTTTAGGGTGCCTATTATTTGTATATATATCTCATTTCGATCCCATGCACATATTGTAAATAATTTGATTCAAATAAAAAATTACAGGGATTAGAGTTCAAGTTATGAAAAAAAAATTGCTCAGCATGTATCATGATCATACATTAATCATGATGTAAGTGATGTTTTGATAGTGCCAATCTATGGCATTTTCGAGGGGTAACACCAACTGCAGTTCTTCAGAAACCCAAGATGTTAGTGGCCCAGATTAGATCAATAGTTGATTCAACATCAACATTTTAGTCATATTTTAGTATAGCTACTTTTTATTCTTTCAGAAGATTCATGAATCCAGATAGAAGAATCGTAAACTAAATATCATACACTCAACAGCAAAAAATAAAATATGCAAACTCATTATTTTTGATTTCAAAGGCTGATCATGAGTAATATTTTTGATTTACGGGTAATATAGTAATATAGAGTAAGCTTGGGACATGTGAATTAATGAAATTCCGTCAGAATTAAAAAGGGTTGTAAATTATCTCTTATTTGTCTTGAGTCTGCAACACTTCTCAAACGTAAATATGTTTTTTCCTCCTTTATCATCTTAAATATTTTTAATACGCTTTTCTCTTTCTATTCTGTTCAAGGATAATGGTTTTTCGAAAGAATTATAGCCAGAGGTGACAACTTATGAAGGAGTAAGAAGCGTCCCCCCACATTGTGCACACCAAAGGTGTTGTGATTAGTGAAAGTTGAGATAGTTAAAGTGATTAAATTTATAACTATTTAATAAAATGACTAATTAATCATTATTACCTGGAGATTACGATCAATGAGCCAATTAACTTCAAAGTCATCATCGTCCTCACCAAATGGATTTACTAGCGATTCCGCCACTAACAGCCAACCCATGTAGAAGAAAAACTGGTTGAGGAATAAAATTAAAATCATATTATTTTATGAGATAGTAGAAATCTAATCCTAATTGCGATGGAATACATAATGTTAAGAAATATTAATCAGTAAAAATTGTTCTCGTCAAAATCTTCTGTTCTTAACTTAACCTGCCGCTATCAGTATAGCTAAGTGTTGCAAACACGTCAGCTTTGCGATGTGCAGTTATCAAATGATTAATGCATTTTATACATTACTTGAACCATTTCTGGCCATTGGACAGTGGGCCTGTTTGTGTCACAATTATCTCACGAACGGATCTACCGATTTTGTTTATATATTTATTTGAAATTTTGGTCCTTGACCCCTGTGTGATACAAATCGGACACCCTTTTGACAATGTAATGTCAACATTCAATACTCAATACCTTTCACATCTAATGCTGAATGGTGACATTTGTAGGCGACATAAACAGGTTTTAACCGCTTATGCCCGTGTAGAAAGTATTTACTAATAGTACATTACTAATAGAACCCAAGAGAAGAAAAAAGGCAGTTATCTCACCCCAATTTTTGATTACTTAAATGAAAACTATGTATAATTACTAGTCAAAATTCATGAGTCTGCCAAGTATAGGTAGGGGTAATAAAAAATGGCGACTGTTTCAAAGCGATAAAAAAAACTAATTTTTATTCGGAGATCCATATCTCAAAAATTAGGAACAACACACGAAAACCTAAGGGAACGTCATTTAAAGAAGAGCAAATTTGCTAAAATATGAGCCCTAATAGAGTTATTTACGTTAAACACTTTTCGAGATATAGCTTTTTAAAAAGCAACATTTCATAAAAATGTTGTATGGGATGGATTGAAAGATCAGTAGTTAGTGAATTTATTTTAAAAAATCTATATCTCAAAAACCATTTGACGTACAGATGTCTATTAGCACTAAAATTAAAGCTAGTTTAATGAGCTATAAATTATTTTATGATGTTTATCTTCGTAGGAGTAATAGTTTACATGAAATTTGCTAAAATAAATTGATTTATAGTTGTTCGGACAAATTTTCATTTGCCAAATTTATATTCGTATGTGAATATCATAAAAATTACTGCCCCTACGAAGATAAGTGTCATAAACTACTTTATAGTAAGTTAAATTTTATTTATTTTGAGTGTTGGCAGACATATGTACGTCTTATGAATCTAGAGATATATTTTTTTCAAAAATCCAACATTTTATAAGAACAACTATAAATTAACATTTTGTGAGTTTATTTTGTCAAATATCATAAGAACTACTACTCCTACAAAGATAAACATAATTAACTATTTTGTAGTAAATTTAACTAGCTTTAATTTGAGTGCTGGCAGACATCTGTACGTCCAATGGTTTCTGAAATGAAGTTTTTCATAAATCAAACTTATTGTCTGAACAACTATAAATCAATTTATTTTAGCAAATGTCATGAAAACTACTATTCCTACGAAGGTAAAGGTCATAAACGTATTTATAGTCCATTAAACTAGCTTTAATTTGAATGCTAATAGACATCTGTACGTCTCATAATTCCTGACATATAGATTTCTCAAAATACTACTATAATGCTAGCTACTAATCTTTCGGAAGATTTTTAAGAAATTTTGCTTTTTAAAAAGTTATATCTCGAGAACTATTTGACGTAAATAGCTCTTTTAGGGCTAATATTTCAACCAATTTACTCTTCTTTAAATAATGTTCTCTGAGATTTTCTAGTGTTGTTGGTAGTTTTTAAGATATAGAGCTCCGAATGAAAGATTAATGTTTTGAAAAAGCCGCCATTTTGTAATCCCCCAACGTATACTTGGCAGACTCGCCAATTTTGACAAGTAATTATACCTAGTTTTCATTAAATTAATCAAAAATTGGGGTGAGATAACTGCCTTTTTTTCTTCCCGGCTCTTGTACTATAAGGTTTTTGCATGATATTCCCATTGAATACGAAGGAGAACGTCGACCAAGAAGAAACAATTCTTGGCCACACCAATATTCTATAATATATCCTATCCACACCAATAACCACTATATCCTTCATAATACTTTTTTAATGTTCTCTTACTATAAAAATTCGTATTTTTGGGTTTCTCGGGGTGCAAATAACGAATATCAACTTTGTTCCTGCCAAGAATATAACAGTTTAACAAAATATAAACAAAGTCGTGTTCATATTTATTCGTTTGTTAATGTTTTATTCTAAATTAACAAAATAAAAGGTACTTTAAAGAAAATGTTTTTTATAATTTGCCATTTAAGTCCTGTTAAACTATTTTAATGAGGATTGACCCTAAGAGTGATATAAGATATATATTAATAAAAATCTTTAGAGCTGTTTTTTTTTCAGAAAATCGATCATATTAAGTGAATTGAAACTACTTCGTAGGAAAGGCAGTTTTCACATTTTTCAAAATATCTTGATGAAATATTAATTCATAGTTGTTCAGACAAACTTTTTATTTATAAAATACTACATCCCAGGAACCATTGGACGTACAGATGTCTGCCAGCAATCTAATTATAAAAGACTGTTTAATGTACAACAAAGTATCTAAATTAGGATAGTAGGCTTTATGATTTTCGTATATGAATTTCAATTTTTCATTTGAAGTTTTGTCCCAACAATTAGAAATGAATTTATCTTCGCAGATATCATGAAAACTAATACTCATACTGATATATACGCCATAAACTACATTATGACACATTAATCTAGCTAAAAATTAAATTTAATGAATTAAACTAATTAAAATTTTATTTTTTAGAAAAATATAAAATTAAATTATTTAAGTAATTAAATAACTACCTGTAGTAAAGTGAAAACTGGTACCACTAGATCAATCGTGTGATTAGGATAGCCTTTGGTTGGATCTAAGTACTGGTTGCCCATTAACGTCCCAGTAAAATACGTATATACTGCTAAGGTCACCACCTAAATCACAACAACTTCAACACTTATACACAAAACTATTATGAAATATTTATTGTATTTAGAATATAAATTCAGATAATTAAAAAAAACAAAAAAATATTGGTACATAAAATTGAGAAGAGGTGAGAATTAACTACTTGTGTGTATACTAAAGGTATGCTGATCCAATCAAAGTTAAGCAAGCCACCGCAGCCTCCTCTGAATTTGTTTATCTCGTCAATCAACGTCTTGAGAGAAAAGTCGTCTCCTATCTGGACAGAAAGTTAATATTTTAGCTCGTTTTCTGTGAATCAGATGTCTTTAAAGTTATTTTAAATTTCACTAAAGCTACAATACTTTCATTAATCATTAAATATTTTATAGCCATGCTATTTTTGCGATACAAGTGACTACAAGAAAGTTTTTATTAGCAAAATACTCAGGCATTGGATTTATTTATGTATAAATATTGTTCATTTGATCCAACCAAATATTTATAGATAACGCCGGACCTAATGAACGAAGAGCCGAAATACTTGTTTACTAATTTTCATCGATGAAGATCAATTTGAACAGGATTGGACAACCTTTTGTGGATGTGTGGGCCATAATTCTGTTTGGGATTCCATCACCGCTTCCGTACCTCCACAAACCCTTTCTATTCTGATTCATTACAACAGTTCATATTAGCCTAATTCAATCAATAGAAAAACTTCATGAGAACAACTTAGTATTAAGGTAATATAAATGTCGAAAGTAAAAAACAAGAATAGCAAAAATATAAATGAAGGTTTTTTAAAAAAGAATAATTCTTTATTATTTTTGCCACTTAGACCACTTGACCATTCCACGTTCCATATAAAATTTATATTGTATTTTTATTCTTACATCATACCACTCTGTTTTCTCACCATTTTAAATTTTATGTATACTACATATTCAGTCTAATTACAGCAGATCTCCTCACCACTCTTCTTTTTAGTATAATTAACTATACTCGTTCGATAAATGTTATTTAACAGAGTCTTATTAGTAACATCCTTAACAACTTATTTATGACTTTTAGTGATATGTAATTGTATTAAATAAGCAGTGGAAGATTAGTTGATTACTGATTATATTCTTTGTGAATCATAAAATAAATATATTTATTAAAATATTAGAATATAAAATTTAGTAATGGCAAATTGTGATTTTGGTAAGACATATAAAAGTATATTCCTAACACATAAAATAACTAGAATTGATAAATTAAATAAGTCACCTTGCCTTTCCTTCCCTCCTTGCCCTCGAAATAACAGCTGTAGCCCAAACAAGAGGCATCCAATACTTCGGGTGAATTGTTTTGAGATCTAATTTATCAAATATTACCTTCTCGTTCGCCAGAAGGAAGCCAGCTTCGACGATGTGCTCCGGAGTAGGAAATCTTTTCTTAACTGACGGGCACATCATCCGAAGAGTAAGGAGGAGGGAAAGATTGGCATACCTCATTATTGTCCTCCGCATCAGCCGTGCTCGATCGTCCTACAAATAAATCTCTGGATTATAAAAATTACGAATTAGCGACAATTGAATGTGCATGACAATGATTCTATAAAATTAAAAGATTAAATAATATCGAATGGCTTATTATACTGTAACAGTGAGCGAGCACGGAGTACCGCTATAACCCACCAGGGGCCAGCACTACAAGCGTCTAAGAAGCTGTATAATTGTATATAAGTTTATCATTATAAAAATACGATCTCTTGTATAAATGTATATAAGTTAATATGTAATATGTAAGAATGTTAATGATAAAATAAAAAGAGATTGAGCAATAAGATTCTACGAAACTATCTCAAGTAGAGTTAAAAGAGTGAATCCTCAGTGATAACCGATCACATGAGCATTGGGAATTGCCACCGGGATTGATCCATCAGATCAAGCCTTCTCCGGGTCTAGTCATAGCACTGGTGGCTTACACTCTACTTGTGATAGAGAAGTTTATTGCTAATCTATCTTCATAAGAGTTTGTTTTTATTATGCTCGCCTTAGACAGGCCATAGTCTATATGCCCTGTTTCCTCTCCTTTTCTCCAGCAATCTTAGTCCGTCCGCTTCATTTCGGCAAATAAGATTATAACCTAATCCCTAACGGTTACACTGGTCCGTCCGCTTCATCTCGGCAACTAGTAAGCTGGCTCCTATCATGACAGTTCTAGTCCGTCCGCTTCATCTCGGCAACTAGAACTGTTATTCTGCCTCAGACTCTCTCACCTAAACCTCCTCTACCTAAGTCAGTGTCCAGGGCTCATCCCCTGGCACGGCCTTCCTTTCTAACTATAATTGAATACGCCTTGTCGTGGGCCTTCTGTAAAGAGATATCAGGCTGGAGAAATCGCCTAAGACCAGACAACCCCGACAATACCATCGCATTTGTGGCCTTGTTATTGTATTTCTGCAACAGAAGTGTGTAGGCAGCTTCGCTTATGTTAGTATTGTGATAGCATTAATCTGCTTTGTTCCACAAATACTTTTGAAGTTTTATCAATTTCAATGAACTCGACAACAAAATCGTCATCCTTTTACATTACGTCAGTTGTGATATCCATTGTACAAGATTTTCGAGAGAACTGACGTGAGCGGATGGACTGAGGCATGATTCACTTGTTTAAACCTAGGAATTCTAATAAATGGAATAAAACATATGGTCTAGCCATCCCTTCAGTTCTTAGTCTCCGTTCCCGTCCTCATTTCACTGTTTACTTTTTGCACATAAGAAAAACTGGCAATTTGAAACTGAAACTGAACTGGGAATTGCTCTCGGTCGTTTGGAGGGGCAGTACTGTAGCGACGCTATCTATGAGCGACCAAAAGAACTACAGCCTTCATCGCTGCCAGAGAGTGCTCCTCACGATGCTCAGAAAGATTTTGTGATATTATTTTTTCATTTAATTGTTAATAGTTGATGTTTTAATTTTATAGACCAGGGCCCTGTTTCATAATAAAGTACAAACTAATACTATTAGTCTTGTCGATTTAACTTAATACAATTACACTGACTTGTACAACAGTAACTTGTATTTTAGTACTTTTTAACTCGTGTAATACCACTAATAGTCCTCCATATAATGGGAAAAAAAGGTATTAGTGCAATTACCACGTTGTTTCTATACTTGTACTATGAACTAATACATTAACTTTCATAATGAAACAGGGCCCTGGTAAATATCAGTGTAATTGTAAATGTGTAAATAAAATAAATACGAAAACATATACAGATGCACAGGGATATCCTTTCACGACCCTAACGTACGATGTACGAGTGAAGTTTCCATCTTGCGAGGTTTTACGGCGAGTACTCGTAAAACTCGCCAATATTCCCATTCAATCCAGCACCTCTCATCACGAGAAGGCCCCTCACCTCCAAATATTTTCTAGTCGTTTTCCCATGGAACGGACACACCAAAACCAGTACCAATGGTAGAAAAAGGTAATATCCAATCTGAATCATGTAACCACACGTAATGCAACTTATTAATTTAATGTTTTTCTGTTTTTAAAGGGATCGGAAAAAAAAAATTCAATCCCTCTCCTATCCAGCAAACCGTTTTGAACATGCTTTGTCGATGTCTTCTGATGTAGAGTACCGCATGAGAAATGTTAAATAATATCAATAATGTCTTTGTTTAAATAATATTTTTGATTTTATTCTTTATAATATTCATTTGATAATAATATCTTTAATATTCGTAGTGGGTAAAATCTAGTGTGCACTGAAATTACCTGGCCTTTGAGAAATGCCGAGACAAAAACAGCTAGAGGGTCTGGCCAGGGTATCGTCAAGTACTGGTCCCACCAACGCTTGATAACGATGGACACATAAAATCCCAAGACAAATGAAACTGGTATCAAATCACTATAAGTTTGGCAGTGGAGTGAAAACTTCTCAAATATCCTGAAAAGATATTACTTTATTAAAAATTATAAGTCTGTTAAGGAACCTAAAAAGAAAATTTTCTTAGAAGTCAATAGCATGAAAAAATTCAATAAGTGATACCCTTGGGTTGGATGGTAAGGCTCACAAAACCAGGAAAGGTTCTGATCGTAGATACTACTTTTTTTGCTTTTACTGCAATTATTTCCCCCTGACATGACAATACTATGTGTACGTCGTTGTTTTTTATTGTTTTATAAATATGTTTTATACCCCCACTTAATACGTAAGTGAATTTTAATATTTTTAGTAGACCTTATTATTTGTATTATGGAAGATAAAGCAGGACAGCACAACAACCTTTAGGTTTACCCCAGTATCGCACAAATTACCCAGTATTTTAAATAAACATTTCGGTTTTAATTGGAGAAATTAGAGACTAAATTTAAAAAAAAAAAAAAAAAAAACATGAGTAGCAGGATTCCATCACTAAGATCGTACTTCCCTCCTATATTTGTTTAGAAAAGATGAAAGGAGTATAATAAGAGTAGAGTGTTACAAACATTTTTAACAAAATTTCTGTTACAATTTCAACAATATCTCTTGTACCTTACCTATGATTCCATAAAATTTCTCTTATAGGATCTAAAAATACCTAAAAACTCCAGTTTTAACTTACACCACTTTTGCTCTCAACGACTCTTATTATATAACAAACAGGAGTCAGAGAAACCGAGTGGGTTAAACCGCTTGCAATAGGTAAAATTAAGCACGTAAGTAAGCAGTACTTGGAAGACCACTCAAAATGGATGACAGAAAGGCAGACCCCACACTTCTCTCCTGCTCCCCCTCGCGGTTTTTTTAAGGTCATTCAACCTATTGGAAGCAACTCGCAAAGAGCGACGTACAAGTGATGACCCTACCTCTAGTACTTTGATCGCGAATCACGTTGCCATCTTCTAGAACATACCATAGCCATCCAGAAATAAGTGGTAATTAGGATGCTTCAAGGTACATTTGCCTTTTAAAACATTCCAGCTGACGAAAGATAAATAATAAAATAGTTTTCACAAAACATATGTTTTCGGATCATCCAATGGAACACTAGTTCGGAACAATAGACCTAGACCCATTGGTCATTGTCCTTGAACAGAAGTTGAAGACGGTAGAGAGGACGAATCGGCCGTAAATGGGCTTTTAATGGAGTTATAGAGGACATGGGAAACCATGATTTCTAGGAGCGTGAAGTTGGGTTATTCCCTCCAAGCTGTCTTTAATACCACAATTAATAATATGAGTAAGAAGACCGCATCAGTTCAAGATCTCCATGTCCTAGAGTGGTAAACTTTATACATACAAACATATAATTTTCTTGAATAGTGGTACATCTGACAAAAAAAGTTTTGATTTTATTGCGAAGATGGTGCCGTATACTGGGGTTACTTTCTTACTAAAGTCGTCCTACAGACTTTTCTAAAGCTACTATAGTTGTGAGAATTAACTCCAGTCAACGTGAAAATCTATGTGGTTATATCAGAGGCCCGATCCGTGTTATACTCCAGGAGCCCTTTATTGTGAGATGACAGAGTTTCATTGAAAATAGTGGGAGAGAGAAAAAGGGGTTAATATGTCCTTTTTCTGCCTTGGTGGTAGGCCAAGTTCTGTTGTGCTTAGATAAAGCCCACTGCGGCGTTCTCACGTGGCGTGCTTATAAGCTTTTCAACTACCGCTGCCGGGGGAGGATCTGAAAATGAGACAACCTAACCCAGAAATTATATGAGCAAAATATAGATGTATGCTTCATTTATGTAGGCATTTCATCAACTAACAAATCATTTAAAAATTCACTTCTTTTTTTGTGATGTTTGTAGTTCATTGAAAGTGCGACATAATCACGTAAATATAATCAATTGGTGAACAATACTGTAATAAATGTCATCGGTATCATGAATTTTTCCTTTACTGATCATAATATATGTTTATTCTCGATAAATAAACGAAGAGTTGATAAGAATAACAAGGTAACTATTTTCTTTATTTTTTAAATAAGCAACAACTGTTTTTTTTTTTTAATGACAGACAAAAAAATAGGAAAACGAACTTAAATATCTCAAAATCGTTGACGAATTATACACGTAAACGGGTTAATAATAGGCGTTTCCACTGTAGAAGTTCTTTATCTGAACACATAGAAAAATGTGAGCGTGTTCTTCCGCTGTCGAATACAAACACTATAAAAATAAATAATGAAAATTATTATCATTTGTTCAAATGATTTCATATTGAAAAGTACAAAAATAGTTTAGAAAATCTTAACTTTGATCTACAAAGCATGAAAGTGGCTAAACTTAAAAAGTAGTCCGGTTTGATACTTGTAGGATCATGAGGATTTTTTTTTTTAAATAAATGAAATAGCACACTGTTATCTACATTCCTATGATTTGTTTTCTGAGAAGTATATATTGCTTTAGAATTTTAAGAGGAATTCAGGTAAATGATAATAATAATAATCGAATTGCCATACGTTCTTTCTTTTTCATTTAGCAAAAATCTATAGGCAAAGCTTAACGTTGAATACAGCATGACGTAAACCATTAAATTTGGCCAAAGTAGCTTGTAAATGCTCCCTTTCCATCTGAAAAAACATATCACAAAGCATTAATACAGTAAAACCACTTTTCTCACACAAAAAAAATTAATCAATAAATAAACCACTAGAGTTTATTTCTCAAGGTCTGCTTATTGAACATTTCGTAAGATGAATTGTTATTATACATACCTAAATAATAGTTTCCAGAAACAGCCGAACTGTCGACAGGAAGTTACTTGCGCAGTATAGGAAACTGTCATAACTTTTAAAATTAATACTTGCGTTTAAAAATAGCAACGATTGTAACATATGACAAAATAATGAAATAATTAAATAAGATAAATTATTTTAATGGTTTTCCATTACTCTTTAAAATAATTGCGTATCTAATGGGGCGTAGATGGATTTTAAGGCAGTGTGAAAGTAACATATTTCGTGGAATAGTTCTATTTTTATCTTCTATTGGAATAACTATAAATATTTTGTTTCTATTGATAGTGTTTACTATAACTAACAGAAATGAATAACACTTAAGACAATATATATATATATATATTTTTTCCCCGCGGAGCTACCTTCCTTGCTTCCTTTACAATTTTCCTCCACTCATTTCGGTCTCCTGCCGCTCCTCTCCACATAGTCCATCCCTCGTAGTCGAGGCCTTTCTCTCCTCTTTTTTCCTTCTGGACGTCCTTCCATTATTTGTTTAGGGAGTCTCCAGTGATCCATGCGATGAACATGCCCTATCCATCTTACTTGCCCCCTTTTGATACAAGAAACTATATCAGGTTCCCCATAAAGGTCTTTAATTTCTGTATTGGTTTTTATGCGGTAGTGACTTCCTTCTTTGGTTGGGCCGTATATTCTTTTCTAAATCTTACTCTCTTATGTACTCAGCAACCTCTCCTGCTGCTTGGTTCGTGTCCATGCCTCGCTGCCTTACATGAAAACGGGACGTATTATTGTTTTATATATCCTTATTTTAAGGTGTCGGGGTATCTCTCTATTTTGGAATACCTTTCGGAGCGACCAGTAACATTTATTGCCGATTCCGATTCTTGTCCTTGTTTTGTTATCGTTGGTTAAAATTGTACCAAGATATTTAAACTTATCCACACTTTCAAAACTACTTCCTCCTCGTAAAAGACATCCACTTGCCGCCCTTTCCTGGATGATATCATTTATTTCGTTTTTCTTTCGTTCATTACGTGCCTGGCCTGCCTTCCTAGCTGCCTCTTCGCATTCCGTAACTATCTTAAAGAGCGAATCTTGACTCTTTCTTATTATGTCTACATCGTCAACATATGCTAGGGATTGAGTCATATTGCTATGTATACAATTATATATTGCTATATACATAATATACAATTTAGATTGTATACCAAGTTTTAAAAGAGAGTTGTCTTATTAAAAACCGAGAAATCACAGTGTGTAATTTTGCCATTCTGGGACTATAAAAATATCAACCCTTGTTTAATATACATACATATATACTTTTAGCTTCATGTTCAATGTACATATAAATACTAAAAATTACCTGATAGAAATATTCTTTCTTAAAAAGATTGGAAGATATTTGATTGAACGAGTTTAATTAATAAAAGGAAGATGGTCCGGGTGCTGCAGAAAAAATTAACTCGAATATTAAAACAATTTTTTTTTATATATATAAACTTTTTTATTTGTTATTACTTCCAGTTTCATTATGTGTCTAATACTTTTTTTTATTGTTTAATTATACTTTTCGCTGTACGTCTTATTTTTATTATCTTTAATTTACTTTGTTAATTTTTATATATTTTTTCACATATTAATCATTTTTTAGCTTTATTTTAGTTTACTTTAATTTCATGTTATCATATTCTTATACTTTGTTACATATATTTAGTTTTATCTTTTTCTTAGCTCTTTGGCTCATAATAAATATTTTTTTTTTATTATTTGAGATTTTTTTTTCTACATTTGGACCGTCTTCCTTTTTCTTTCTTAAAATAATTAAAAACAACTTATTTTTTAATATTAAACTACATTTTCTTCATCTTGTATTAAATAATTGCAATAGTAAGATTATATATTATATATACTATCACAAGAGTAGACAACTTATTAAACATTACAAAGAACCGAAAAATAAACACAAAATACAACAAATAAATAAAATATTTACAAATTTATTATAAATAACAACGAAAATTCACCTATTATTTTTAGTGAACTTAAATGTTTAACTTCTTCCTTCGATTTTTGGAAAATAAGATCAGTAAGTCTATAGAGCACGAATCTGTACCTGACTGTGAGCTCATTAAATAGGAGTACTATTCCTGTTATTAATGCCTTCCCGTATTGGGCATTTCATTGGACTCAACCGCGGGTAAAGTATTTGACGATTGTTTTCCATTTTTTACTTTCCCTTACCTGTATATAAAATATATAGTAAGGGGAATATAGATCGTAACAAATTTCGATTATCAATATTCAACGGAAATACACATTTTGATGTGTGTGAACATATCCCCAGGTTGGAGTTCCCCGCCATCGCACTCTATTTTTTGGGGGCGCATTCTTTGGCTTTATGTATCGGGCAACTACCACGATTAATAAATGAGTAGTTAAAGGTATCCTGAAGTATGCGTCTCCCTTCGGGTTCTAAAACCTCTCACAGAGGCAGTGAAATAGGCTGGCATCAACCCAGAGCATTAAGGTCGCCTTTCTATGAAGCAGCGCAGGTCCTAGCGGGGGTGGAGTTTCTCGACTTTCTCCTGTTAGAAGAAGTCACCATATATATTTATAAGAGAGGAGGCTCAGCAGGATTTACCGAAAGTTTGAGGATGAGGTTTGATGAAAGCCCCCAAAAATGGAAGCAGGTTATCCAGGAGAATACAATTGAGAAGTGGGGACAACGGTGGATGACGACCCCGAAATGGAGTACTTGGAAAATACTTTCTCACCGTACAATCACGGCTGTAGGCAAAAAGGGTCCTCCTGGACAATTGGGTTTCACAATTACTACGGCACATAAGGGTTACAGAGCCAAGCTGCATAGCCTTGGCCTGGATATTTGAACTATGCCCCACTTTTGGAGTCCCGGAAACAGTTGAGCACGATGATGTAAACCACGGGAATTTACAATTTATGCCGAAAAATAAATATTAACTCCCCCAAGCGGGAATTGAACTCGACCTTCCGAACCGGGCGCTCTCGGACCTAAACCCTCAACGCGTACGGTCGTTACGTCCCTAAGAAAGGCCTAGCTCAAAAATGATATAATTTTTTAGATACATACATTGTCAGGATTTTATGTAATCAAAATCCTATTTTATAATTCAACATTTGTATTCCTTCTTGAGTGTGTTTTAATAACTCCTATAACCTCCTTTTGTCTTTATTCTGTGGAAGTGGGTTTTATTTTGTTGATTATTCTGCTTGTCCAGGCAGAAGGCCTCGACAGTGCGTGTTCAGTGAAGGGAGAGCAATAAATAACAACCAATTAGATATCAGGGTCGGCTATAAACCGAAACTATCTCAATTAGAGACTATGGATCTCTGTTCTTCTTTGTTCAATTAGGGGTTCTTTAAGACGCTTATTTATAGGCCTAGTGCATACGGATGTGACCGAGAAGCGGTCTTATCTTATCTGCTTGAGGTACTATCGTGTGTTATTCTGGCATAGCTTATTTATTATTTTATCTCATTTCTCAATAGTATATATATAAATTAATAATATGTTCAAATAATAATACGTTTTTATAAAATGCAATAACATATAAATTTGAGTTTTGGTGAGGCTCGAGGAGCTGCGCTTTGGTGGATTGTAGTTGAATTTCTTGCTGCTCTCGCTACAATTCCTTGTCTCTTTTTCTTCTGACATCTGCCCTATTGGGATTATGTATCTTTCAATCACTTGTCATAGGGATGTTCTGAAGTTGGTGATCCTTGCTGCAGTCGATGTAGTTTAAGAAGTGGACTAAGAGTTCGACTGGTTGTCTCGATAGAGTCCGGTTATTGTTCTTCCTAATCGGAGAGTATTTTGGTCTTCCTGGTCGGAATGTACGTTGTTCATCCTGATTGGAGTGTGAGTTGTAGCTTCGATTGCCGCTAGTTGCAGAGAACTTGGAACTGATGTTTCACCAACTGTTCCTATCAAAGTCGAAATTTAGGTTTGCCTCCGGGGTGAAAAGATTGAAGTTCCGATGTAGGCAGAGATTTGCTACTTTAATTTGTTGATTTATAATTCTCCTAGGTGGTGCTGGTAGATAGCAGTCTCTGTAAGGTCAGAAAGAGAGAACATCAGCTACGCCAGTTTGTGCCACGATGTGCGAGTAGACTAGATCACTTCGGTGTCCCGTTGAAGGTTAAGTCGAAGCATCTGAATAGCCGGATGTCGCTAAGAAAGGCGGCCTGGTGAGATCCTCTTCGGTTAGTAGAGTATCTTACACCAGATGTAGCCATTTGAGGCCAGTCGGCGGGAGCTCTAGTTAAGTTGTAGCGTCGCCGTTCATGTCCTCGTTTCCTGTTGCACCTTCTTATTTTCCTCTGCTCCTCCTGTCATCTTAATGTCCGTATCACGTCAGGCTAGAGATCTGCTGGACTCCTTTTTTTTTTTTTTATCACGTCGGGGTCACCAATTGTTGAGGTGGGTTGGTTTCTTTCTGATTCGGTGTTTCATGCGTATTTTGGCATCGTTTATTTATTATTTTATCGTCATTGCTCAATAGTATGTATAAAAATTAATAATATTTTTTCTTTTTTATAAAATAGAATAATATACAAATTTGAGAGCTTCCGTTAGGCACGAGGTGATGCGCTCTGGTGGATTGTAGTTGAATTTCTTGCTGCTTTCGCTACAATTCCTTGACTCTTTTTCTTCTGACATCTGCCCTATTGGGATTATGTATCTTTCAATCACTTGTCTTCTATGGAATAGAAATTTATGAACTGTTACAGGAAGGATATAACACACATATTCCTTTAAATATAAATTTCTTGTTGTTTCTATAAAGTTTTTAAATGCACACCAAGAGTGGCTGAGTGTTGTGTCCAGTCCATTCATCTTAAGGAAGCTATGGAACTAAAGATAATTCTAGATTTTAAAGCATATAAGCATAGGAAGGTTCTATTTTCCTGTGTATCTTCAATCTCTGGAGAGGAAATCAAAGAAAATCTAAAGAGAAAATTAAGATCTTCTTAATTTTCACCTAGGACATTCCTTCTCAGTTTATATAATTCATTGAAAATCAAACAAGTTTTCATATGTTACAACTCTTGCACTTTCTCTCCACACGTCTTACAAGAACTGACATGTGACAATGCTGTTGATTATAGAATATGCCTTAAACAATTTATAGTAGGTGAAAATAAGAAGGTTGAGAAATCTAGTTAACCAACATGGAAAGAACTGAGCCAAGGCTTGATCTAATCCCATGTATGTCAGGTTTGATTGGACAAGTTTGGTTGTCTCACATTCTTTTATCGAACTTAAAAATTCTTAATCTTTTATCTCCACTGTTATAATTCAGATGTGAAGTATTAGAAATACTTTAAAAAATAACACTTGTTTTTCTATTTTTGTCGCTTTCTATTCAACAAAAAATATGACTGACTTAAAAAAAATTAAAATTTCCTGTAATTCTAGACTAAATTTTCTTCAAAAATATGGAGAATTTATCTTTTTTAAAACTATTTTTGTCTTTGTATAGAAACATCAATTTAAGGATGTAATATTTGAAAATATAGATAATCTAAGCAAATCTCTAGAAATAGATTATTAACTGTAGCAATACACTATTAAATTGAAGCAATACAATTAATTTTTATAATAACAAATGAATTAATCAATATGAAAATCATTATGCTTTAATTTATCTACAAAATATAAGAACCTTTTTATTGGATATATTTCATTCAAGACATTCATGAATATTATTTATGCATAAATGTTTAAAATAAATCTTTATATAATAAAATACTACTGTTACAGTTATCTATAGTTTATTTTGTTATTGGCAATACTATCATTAATGGTTTTGTTCCTAAAAGGTTCTTGTATCCTCATACAAGACTGAAAAGACAGGAAACTGCTCGTCGATTTCGACTATTACAACATTTACTAGACAAACGGTCTAAATTGCCAATCTATTACAAAAGACTGATCTACATGACTATTATAAGGCCTATCTGGACATACAGAGTTGAGCTTTGGGGCACCACTAAACCATCAAATTCCTCCCGAATCCAATCCTTACAGTCCAAAATCCTTCATAAAATCATCAACGCTCCTTACTTTGTCATAAATCAAGTCATACATCATGACCTCAATGTCCCATATGTTGCCGATTTGGCCAAAACCAGATACCATTCCTTCCATGGAAAACTTCCCAACCACCCAAATCCACTTGTTTCATTACCTAATAATCCTCCTAGGCATCTGAAAAAAAGATCCGAGGCCATCTCGGCCATCGATCTTCTCCTCGAGAAATGTTATTGGAGTTCTATCAATGGGTAGATTCTCCACATGTTTGTATCATGTCACTATCTCACCTACATCAAATTTACTTGTTTTATTTATGTTATACAATTGTAAATAACAATAAATAAATGATTACAAAAAAAAAAGAAGTACTACACTTCTTCATATGGACAAGACTATCTTTAGGTGGGTGACAACATTATATAAAGGAAACTGTCAACTAAATAAACATCTCTAAAATATGAGATAAAATATCATATGCAGATGTAATGCACTGGGTAGCCACGATTCTTCACTTTTGGACGAGATTGTATGGTATATCCCAAATTGCGGTCGATCCATATACAATATCCAAATTTGCAAATGCATCTGGCCTGTTTTGAACAGAGTAAAGGATGGCATAAAATGCCTTAAGTGGTCGTGGTCCACACATGTTAGAATAAAAAAATTACTTATACAATAAAATGAAATAAGGATGCATAAAATGAATAAAAAAATGGTTATTTATATTCAAGTTTTATGAAATCTCTGCAAGTGCATACCATTGCTTATTGTTTAATTATTATTGGTGAAAAACAACATTATATGCTGACTATAATTAAATATGTAACATGCAAAATAACATTGTAAAATTCTATATTGTATGAAACATACAACAAATAAACAATTTTTCAACAGGGTTCCGACATAAATGAAATATATAAAATCAGAATTCAGGAATAACTAGTTTTGGAATAGTATTAATAAAAATTTATGGTTTACCAAAGTATTTTCTTTGAAAAAAAAAGTTAAAAAATAAATCTATTTATCTCTACTTTACATATAAACTTAATATGTAAAGTATCTCTAATATGAGATGCTTTTAAACTAGTAACACTTTGTATGCTATCACTTTGGAATTGTATATACATACAACTACACAGATACATAACATACTTTGTATGTAACACTTTAGATGCTCTTGAACTAACATGGACATTATAACAAACTTATTCGAGGAATAACGAATCTAATGATAATACTCACCAAAGGCTGAAAAGGATTTGGATGAGGAACCTCGTGTCAGCAACATACTGAAAACTTCAAGTCTGGAGCATGCACTAAATACAAGGTTCCGTCTCCTTCAGGCCTCTTCATGCCACTTAATGTGTTTCACAGCACATTTACTGATTGCGCTATTCTGCACATGCATGAATATAAATATTATGAATAAAAATAAAATCAGAACAAATTCATTTTTCAATTACTATTTTGTAAAAATAATCATGAATTAATGTACACACATGGTCACAATAAAATTAATAGCTTTCCAACCTTTTCAAAAATATATTTCACATTGTCAAAGAGCTGCAAACTAAAACAAATCTCAAGTAAAACTTATTTTCTCATTTCAGAGACCATACTCTAACAGAAATCATTACTGTTAACAAAATTCTGAGGAAAACTTGAGCGAAAAACATAATTTTTTTTTCTTCCATAAAATTTGAGCTAACCAACAACACTAAGAAACATACAAATTTGACATATGAATTAAACATTATTGTGTTTTTATTATAGCCTGTTGGCAAATAAGGAAGAAAAGTTAGTGTAATAAAATTGAAGATCAATATGTAAAATTAATATAAAAAAAAAGTGCGAATATTTTTCGTGCAGGCAGGGTTACCGTTTTTTATTCAAGTTCTTAAAGTAACGATACTATCGTCATAATTTGTTAAAAACTTTTTCTGTAGATGCTACCCATATCTTTTTTCAAGAACAGAGAAAAATGTTTTCAGATGTACAACTTGATTGGCTTTGTTTTATGGTTTTTAAATATTGTATATTCAGCACTGATACCTTTTATATAAAAAGATCTATTTATGTGCTTTCTGTTTTGTTTTATTCCTATTAAATTCCTCTGAAATTGTATCACAAAAAATGTAATTCCTCATTTTTATAAACAGCTGCAGAATCTGAAATTCACTATTAGCGTTCTTATATCACAGGGGATGATCATTTAGCCAATTTTTGTTCTTTGATTGTAATAAAAGTGAAAAAATGTTTTTCACTCCACAATTTCAGATAAAATCATTCAAAACATATTAAAAAAGAGTATGTAAATAGGTCAAATAGTTTCAGGGAAACAGGTATCAAAAAACATTAATGCACAAAATAAGTTCATAAAATTGTTGTCCATTGATTTTTTTTTTTCTTTTTGAAAATAACTTATTTCTCAAATTTGAGAAAATATTCCAATTTCAGAAAACTACATATGAAACTCTGGCATGATAGAAGTGAAACATCTTAGATCTTAGGTTTTAGCGTTTGTTGACCCGTTTATTACTTCAGAGTTAAATAATGGAAATATTTCTTAATTCAATAAAACACCCTTTTTATTCTATTTTAATTCATAAATACTTAATTTATTGAGAAGAGCAAGCGTTTCACTTTATGTCCGATCCAGGCCAACTTGCTGTACCCCATTAAAGTAGTTTCACTTAAAAAAAAAGTTGAAAATATTTTTTAGATTTTTAATCAATTAAAGAAAAGACAGGTTTACTTCAGTTTCTGAAGGTATTTAATAGAAATAATTTAGATAATGTTCACCTACAACATTCTCATAAAGTTTAAGTCAAAATAAAGGAATCAAACACAAATAATTAATAGTATTTAATGACACAAATAATTTACAAGAAGGAAAGCTTTAAAACTATTCGTCAAAAATTTACCAAGTTTCAAGCACACGGAAAAATGAGACGAGATAGTTTGATAATATGATAATAATATAGAACAAATATTTAATTTACTGTTCACTAATGAACCTACAAAAAAGGAGCCCAACCAAAATTATACAAACCTTAAGTAATAAAATAACAATAAATATAAACTCTTAATTTTTCTTTATTTTTTTTTTATTTTTATTTTTTTTTTTTAAATTTCCTTAAAACTTGTACATCTGGTAGAGGGCTCCAAAACCTAAAACTTAATCAAGATATTTACAGTTCATTAAATAAGTTTATATAATATATGTATAAATTTTAACAATTATACTAAAATGGGTATTGCACAGCAAAACAGCTTGACACAATCGAGTGGCATTTGTACGTATATGATATTGCATCAAACTGTTTCACATATCAAATTTGTACCTTAATCATGAAATTCAAAATACATGTTAAAATTAAATTGCCAAAATTTTCTGTTTACACAATTTCCTTAAATAAAATGGTATAAAATTATAAAATATCATGAATACTAATTTATAATATAAGGGAGAATTTTCTATTTCATAAATAGTCTGCTAAGATAAATAGACAACAATTAAAACTAATACCTTGTTCTTAAGGCAGTTTTAGATAGTTTGCCCTAATAGGAAAAATACAGACAGATAGCATTGTCATTCCACCAAATTCAACAATATAGTTACATAAATTAAAAAATATTGAACACTTTTATCCAATAAATAAATTTAATTAACATTCATACCCTTAACTTTAATATTTAGAAATGAACAAGTTAATAAATGACCTGAAGTTTTTTGACAGTGCCTTAAGTGGCTAAGAAAACAAATTAATCAAATCAATAATAAAATTCAAATTCAAATATTCGTTCCATATACTGAACTACCTCCACTTTTTTTATGATGTAAAAATTGACACGAAGCATTCAAAAAAATCGACAGGTCATTAATTCTTCTAAATTTTATCCTATTATTGCAAACAATGACTGATAGTTCCAAGGTAACCAATCATATCACATTGTTATATAAATACGATTATTATTAAAATTACTATTAATATTTTTTATTTTAAGAATTGAATACATTATTATGGCAATCAGAAGGTACAAGATTAGGAAGAGGTATTTAAAAAGTTAATTCAATTTTCGCAAAGGCATAAAAAAAGTCATTATTTTTATAATTAACTATAGTTAGTTTATAAGAAATATTCTGATATTGGACATGACTTCAACAGAATAAAATCAGTTTTTGATTGTCTTATGGAGACGTGTTTGAAGTTCAATTGATAACATGAAATAATTACCTATTTCCATTAAAAATAGATTATCCCTTAATCAAGTAAATGTTTTCAACAATCACATTAAGTACTTATCAAGATTATAAGGAGATCATTCAATATTTTATAAATATAAATAAATTTGCGGTAATATCCAGAAGAAAACCAAAAGAAAATAGTAAACAGAAATTGACAAATAATTTAATAAAACTGTTAGCCCTAAAATTGAAGTAAGACACTCCTAAAAAAATAATACATAGATAAAAAAAAAAAAAATCAACAAGACTAGCTTACCCTATTCTTTAAATAATTACCCATTCTACCTACTAACTTTAACTGTTGTTTACCAACAACACAAATCAATATACAATGACTATGCAAAAACAACACAAATCCTAAGCACACACAGAAGTATTATATAATTTTTAATATATTAGAAAACATGGTGTTGAACACAATCAATGGCAGTTAAAGGCCTTAAACCTATTAACGACCAACATGTAATAAACTCTATAAAACTATACTATATATAAATATTTTTATTTATACTTTTTTCATAATCTTTAAAACAAATCAACTTGACTGGCCTCATTCTTGTTAACAGTTATACTTGTCATTAATGATCAGTATTTGTAATCAAATAAATTAATGGTTTTAATCAGAAAAGAATACCATGGTTTTCATTTTGTTTATTTTTTAAAAATTAAAATAAAAAAAGACAAGATAAAAATAAATTCTCATATTGTACTTTGTTACAACCTCAATAAACTGTTTATACCAAAAGAAATTTATTTATAATGATTTAATTACATTTTTTGTTAAATGCTAAATGCAAGAACAAATTTTTTTCAATATGTATGATTAGAAATGATGGATTTAAAATCAATATAAGCCATATTCATTTATTTTAAAAAAACGAGTATATTACTGAAATATTAGTTTTAGACCCATCATTTGCGCACTTTTTTAAAAAAACCTGAAATAAACAAGAAAATAATCTCAGTAAAAAAACAAAGATAAGGGAATGATGAAAAACAAGGTATTCCTTCCCCTCACAAAAAAAATAAATAAAATTTAAAAAATGAAGAAACCAAATAATATTCAGTTTTATTTTAGTATATCATTAGTTAACAATATAAATTAGTACACATGGCTTATTAGTATTCATGAACAACTAACCTTTAAAACAGTAATATTGTTATTAAAATGTTAAGTGATGAATAGTCTGAAACTTTCATATTTCATATGCAAATTGCTTTCATCATTGCACAATAACACTGATGGCACTTGGTGGTTTAAAATGTTTTTGATTTTATTCCATCTAGTCAATTTATAATTCATAAACCAACTCTTAAACAGTGTTCACTAAATAATTACCCTCCCCCCTCCCCTATCCCTATCAGCTATGTCGTTAATTAAAAAAAAAATCAAATAAATTGGTAAAATACTTTTATATTGTTCGTTGAATTACTAAGGTACCTTTTATTTAATTATCCTTTTCACCCGAATTTATAAAGCACATAATGAAAATAAACAACAGAAAGTTCATATTTAAGCACCTATGTAAAAATAAATAAATAATGAATAAAGAAGTATCAAATTCAAGCATAACAAAATATGTTAATCTAAAAAATAAATGTTGACATTGATTTCAAGGCAATTTGATATGTTTTAACAAATTATGTTAATTAACTGCATGCCTGTTTTACCTGGGATCTCTTTAATTTAGGCAGTGATGATGGACCAGTCAATAGAGATCATTTCATTACAATAAAATTAACAATAGTAGTAAATAAAGACATGATATAATTAACACTTTTCTATCAAAAATCAACATTTTCTTTTCTTAAATTGGAAGATCTAATTGGTAATCCCACAGTTCATGATGGGTTTAATTCATTTAGTTACAAAATCATAATGAGGTATATAGAAATGCATTAATAATAATTTTAATTAAATTATAAACACACTAGTTTTTGTGCTCCACAATTAAAAACAAAGGACCCCTTTATATGAACTACTGATTATTTTTAATAATTATAATTACAATAATTATAAATAGAAAAACAATAATAACAGGAACAAGTGTTCTTGCACATGGTGACAAATATAAGAGACATACTATAGTAGTCATCAAATCATTGGCCCCCTAAATTTATTTCTTATACAAAGAAAGGGACATTATTTTTTAAAATATTGTATACACCTTGAGCATATCAACAGACACCAGATAAGCTTATATTTTTAAATAGAAGTTTCAACAAAACCGAATATAAGTATGGTCATTAAAATAAACTTTATTTAAAGTTTCTATTGAAAAAATGGTTGTTGTTAAAACATTTTATAATTATGTAAAAGCATACAGCTTTAAAACTAATAAAAAAAAAAAAATAACTGTCGAGGGTGACTAGTTCTGGATCCTTATTAATAACATATAAGTAAGATGGGCCAAAATCAATTTCATTGTCAAAAAAAAAAAATCTAAAAAAAGATTACTACTAGAATGAGAGTGCTTATCCTCAAACCAGGAAAATAATGGCAGTGTGGTGATAATCCTACCAATAAAATATACATCTAAATACTTTTAAATTATAATATTAATACAAATAAATTTTCCAACCTTTCCAAATGGCAAATTTAACAAAAATAATTTAGTATAATTTGTTGTTTTAAAAAATAATTCAAAGAAATATGCAGAAATAGGATTTCACTTCAGGAAAACAAAAATAAATAATATTAGTTAATAACAACTAATTTAAAACACAACCTTAAAGGTAGCATGGAATCTCCCAGAGATAGATATTCACAAATCATTTTAAAATATCTAGATTAGGAATTTTTTTAATAGCTCTCTATATAACAAGCAAATAAAATAAAATAAATAAATATTTTAAAATATCTATATAAGATAAATAAAATTATATAAATAAAGACAAGCTCCATTTCATTAATAAAAACTATAAACAATAATATTACTAATATTGGGGACTTGGGCACCGTTGGGTATCAAATGTAAATATCATCTCTGAATCAAGAGATTTAACAAAATTTAAACAAGCATTTATACCCAAAGAACTGATTATCAAAACTGATGTTAAGGTTTAGTTTAATATAATCTTCAACTAAATAATATCCTAATAATTTAAATAGATGTAATTAATTAACTGAGGATATTTCTGATACTAAAAAACATCTCATCTGACTAACAGTTCTCTGGTGTCTTTCTTTCCACTTTTAAAATTAAAACAACAATTTATGATATAAGTTTGGTCAGTCAATAATTTCTTATTAATCAGTTGTTCGTAATAGGTTGGGGTAAACTGTGGTTTGATGACTCATCATACCCAGAATCAGAGGAGTTATCAGAAAATGCTTTGGATTTAGATGAGGAAGCAGTAGATGGTGGTGAAAGAGGGACACATGGGGTCCGCCTAGGACAGGTAGGTTTCATCAACCTCACATCTACCAGCACTGCACCACAAGGACCAGCATAAACAGTACCACAGCATATCTTCTGCCTAAATAATAATTTCAAAAAAAGTATTAGTAATCCCACCTAAATTTTTATATCTTAAAACTCAACTTTATAATACACAATTGAAGATTCTAATTCAAATCTTCTGGGATAAGATAAAACATAAATAGACATAAACTAGCCTTCGAATAAATTTTTAATTTTCGCCCAATAGAACATTTGTATTATGATTCAATGCTATGGAGCAACACCCAATTCTGAATCGTTATAATAAGTAAAATAGAACTTGGTTGAAAATGCTATAAAATGTAATACATTCAGCAAGAATACAATGTAATCAAGTTTTACTAACAATGTAGTGGGAGAGGAATCAGTTAAAAAGTTTAATTATTGGTAAGAATGTATTATAAGTATCAATAAACAGCTGAGCAAACAAGTGTAAAAACAAATTCTTGTGCAGTGAGTGCAACACAACTTTCATTTAATAACCTACTTACACACCCAACTTTTGTGAAGGTCAGTGAGCTTGTGTGGTAGTTTACGTTTTTTGAAAAAAAAAAAAAACTTAAGTCCAAAGAAAACAAAAATTATGAACTAAAATTTTCTTACAGGTCTATTTTAGCCAAAGAATTACTGTCCTATCCCATATCATATCCCCACTTTTAATTTCAGTTTCGAACAACTTTTTGTTTTTGAGCTAGGCTGTACGCACCCCCTCCCCTCTCACTCAAGCACACACATAGGACTATTTTAGGAGACAAGGTTTTTTTGGACTGGGGAGACATCAAAACACGTATTTCCATCGAAAACTCGAATTTAAAATTTTTCACAATTGCAATACTTCCCCCCCCCCTCCTTGTTATGAGACCGATCATTTCTTAAAACCATGGTTCCAATATGTAATTACGAAGTTGTCGCTTCAACAAGAAACATAGTTGTATCCGAGGAAATTATAAATGATACCCAGTATAATTATAATTACAGTAAATTTAGAAAATAATTACAACAATAATTAACAACTTTTCCTAAACAAAATTGCATACCTTTTCCAAATCGTGAGATCAATAAAACTGGAAACGAGGGATAACCTTTTCTGAGGCATATCTTCTTCACTTGGTGTAGGACTTCTACTTGTTTCCGGGCTAGTATCTTCTTCATCAGCACCTAATTTATGTTTATTCAGAACAGATATTAGTACATGTTATTTAAGTGAGCCAATAAATATACTAAAAACTTAAACCAAAAGCAAGAAATAATGATCTAAATTTTTGTCAAATAAATATTCAAGCATATGAATTTAATTTAACATACATAAAATAACAATTGTGGCAATTAATCTTAAGATGTCTAAACTGGACAAGTGTAAGGCAATTGTCACTTAGCCAGACTCAGACAAAATCAGATAGATGGAATGCAAAAGAAAAAAGAATCCTTATTGACCAAAAGAAGTTCAATTAAATTACAATGTCTTTTAATTCAATGAAATACCTATATATTTGTTTTTATTGATAACCTTTAGAATATCACACACAGAGGGTAAGTATCATACACATTCAGAAAGGTACAGTGAGTGCAAGTTATTCCCTTATATTAAACATTTCACAGAAACTTTCATTCCCTATATTGCATGTCCCTTTATCATCTGCATCTTAATGCATGCTTGGTCTAAGAATAAGGTAAAATCTTTTTCCTACATTTTAATTTAAGCAAATAGGAATTGATCTCTAAGATAGATTTAATTTTTTTTGTCATAGAAAACTGCAGTGTATAGTGTAATTCAAGATACAATGGATTATAATCTCACTTTATCAACAATATAAGAGCAGTCATTATGCAGCCTACTTAATCGAGTTAAACTAATAGAATATAAAGAGAAAGAACCTTGTTCTTCACACATACTGGATTCTCTTAGCTTTCTTGGTTTCTTCTTGCGTATCGGCTGATCAATGTCCATTTCTTCAGTATCAGTAGACTTCCTTTTAGTCACAGGCCTATTATGATTCCTTGACTTAAATTTTGTCATAGATTTTGTTCCAGGACCAGCCCTAGCATCAACAACCTACAATCAACATGCAACTTTAAGTGTTAAACATTATAGTAAAAGGAAAGACTGAAACATTAATCTAAATAATCTGATAACCAATAAAAATAAAAAAAAAAACAAAAAAAAAAAAACAGCTGTATAATGCAAAGAATTTTCAATTTATTTATTTATTATTATTTATTGCTTAAGGCTTGCATTGAGGACCTATACACCCAGAGTGGGGATGTCAAACTCATTTCTCGGGGTTGCTGCAAAATAAATATTGATTAACACAGATGGGAATCAAACCCAAAACCTTTTCAACCAAGCGCTCTGTGACCCTTGCTCCATTCCGCTCAGCTATCAGGTCTTCTACAGGCTTTTATTATGTAGCAAACCAAAAATTAGATATAATGTAACAGTCAGTCCGACTCACTTGATATTTATTACAATATATTATTCCACTTTAAAAGACAAATGTATATGAAACTAAAAACTTACATGGCGCCAATTTCTCCCATTTCCTTCAGGAAGTTTTTTCCATCTCTTAACCAGAAGTACACAAGCATTACAAACCTCACCGCAACGTTTTTCAGGTAATTGGAAGCAATTTACGAAATCATCTTCATACTTTTTACTATCAGTAAAACGTGAGCTACATAAAGAAAATATCAAATATTATAGTAATTCTAAAAATTAAATAAATACAGAATTAAATATTCATTTATTTATATTTCTAATTCAAGTACATTAGAAATAACAATAAACATTATTCATGTAGATTTTTAAATAATAACAAGTATTATTTTGTTATCTATAAAATATAAAAATAAACTTAGTCAATTATTATAAATAGTTCATGCATCTTAACATCAATTCAGTGAAAGAAATTTTAAAAAAATAAATAATGAAAATAAAATGTTTAACTCATTCCAAACAAAAAATTCAAAATCAAACAGAGATACTAATGAAAAATATGTAATAGGAATTACAAATATGTCACTTCTTAAACTTTATTGACTGAATTTCTGGAGCTTGTTCTTAAATATGAAAACATTCAAGGTCTTTAATATAGATTTATAATTACACACACATAAATATCACAAAATAAATATGCAATCCAAATTTATATTAAATCATTCTGATCAGAAATTACTGGTTTCTTAATGGGAAGAAGTTATACACCAAACAAAAAAAATATTTAAAACACAATAAGAAAACGCATTGATATAAGCAGGCATGAACTCAGTAGTAGATCAATTAACAGATAATTCAACAAAGAGTTAAACTAGTAAAATTACTGCTGTATTACCTAAGCTTGGTTTACAAAAAATAAGTAAGTTTCAATGATCACAAACCTGCTTGATTTAGCTTTGCAAATGCAGCATCCAGTCGATGATCTATAAACTTTAGGTTTATGAAAACTGAACATGATTGAAAATCAAATCGACCACCCAAAAACTGCCTGAAATCATAAAACAGAAGCAAATTAAAAATTGTCAATACTAATAAAAATTATTAAGACTATAATAGAAAGCAAACTATAATGTAGACCAGACAAAAAAAAATCTGCAAGGAAAACACACTATAAATTTCATTGTGAAGTAAGCATCTTAACCTTCAACTGAAATTGAAATAGTAAAACTGATAATTATTAATAAATGTGAATATCATTAATAAGTGATTTTATACATAATTAATTATCTTTACAGCATAACAGATCAATTAGTTAAAAATAAATAACAATGATTCGACTAGATGGCAAAATGAGTAAGTCATTTTAAGAGCATCCTAGTATCTACACTCTCTAATACTCAGTCAATCAAACACCTAAAATACTTTAAACATAAATAAAATTGAATGGTGAAAATTCTCTATGACTAGACTATAGCATGAAAATAATATCTCAACAGAAGAAACATGAATTAATAATTATCTTAGAGTTAGAAAAAGTAATTTTCTTAATTGCAAAAAAAACTTTTTTAAAAAACTACCCTAAAATCTTTTAAACAATAGTACACAATACTAAGTTATTGTGATATATCATAATATTTAATATAGATCAAACATAATCAAAACATCCTTAAATAGGTCATCATTTTGAATGCAGCAAACCCAATTTAAAACCAACAATCAGAAATAAAACACATAAATGATTCCAATAACCACGTTAACTAAAACTAATATTAAATTACAAAACATATAAATAATGGTAAAGCATTGGGAAATCATATTAGTTAACTTACCTTTTGAAGATAAATGGTTTTCGAATTTCAGACGCCAAGGTCGAAAAAACAGAATTAAGCAGAATTTAAGTAATCTTTAGGTATTATTTTAAACAACCACCACAGCATTAATTTTAACCACCAAAATATGAGCCTATCATCCACAAATTCACAAAAAATCCGGCACTATACCAAAACCCTCGCCGAAACTCCAGTGATAATCTCAAGCATTGACAACTCTCGAACCGTCTTCACAGCGCGCATGTATTCTAGCACATAGTCTGTATGGCACCAGTCATTTCTTTAGCATTTAGAAAAACAACGCTTGGAAAAAAATATATATAAACATGTAAAACAATTATAATTTATAAATTAAAATGTTTTTAATCAGCTAGATATTACTCTTTTATAAAAAGAATAATTGATTTTTCAAACCATATCAGTTGTGTTAACAAACAGCTGATACATGAAGGCTACTGCTGTATACACACTGATTATCATGTAGGAGACGTTATTTCAAATTGTCAAATCGTATAATTAGAAGGTTTATGTATGATTTTTGTTATAGATTTCAATATAATCTGCAAAGTTTATTAAATCATTTTTAGCTTAATTTAATCTTCTTCCTGAGTTTGTCCTACTCATGGCGGATCTGTCTAGTAATGGAGGCACAAGCAACTACAATTTCAAAATAGTTCTTTTAGGTGAAGGATGTGTTGGCAAAACGTCTGTTGTTTTGCGATACGTTGAAGATAAATTTAATGATAAGCATTTAACTACTTTACAAGTAATAACATTTTTTCATACTCCATGTTTATGTTATGTAACATTTTGGTTACATTCTATGATTGTTTTGTCAGGCTACATTCCTGAATAAAAAACTAAATATTGGAGGGAAGAGAATCAATCTGGCAATTTGGGATACTGCAGGACAAGAGAAATTTCATGCATTGGGACCAATTTATTATAGAATGTCTAATGGTGCAATCTTAGTGTATGACATAACTGATGAAGATTCTTTTCAGAAGGTGACAGATCAGTTGAGATTAAATCACTAGAATATGTTCTTTTTAATGTATGCTATAAATAATTATGATTTTAGGTAAAAAATTGGGTCAAAGAATTAAAAAAAATGTTGGGTAGTGAAATATGTTTAACTATTGCTGGAAACAAGATCGATTTAGAAAAGGATAGGAATGTACCCATTGAAGTCGCTGAAGAGTAAGTTTATGTTCCTTTTTCCACTGAATATTATTTTATTCTAGTTGACAACTGCAAAATTTATATCTTTTGTTGAGACTAATTGTTTATTTTCCTACCTCTTTGCTAATTAACTCATGATAATTTTTGTCATAACCTAATACACTGTTACCCTTTTTCTATTTAATTCTATCATTATAGGTTTAGTTTTGTTATAAGCAATTGTTGACAACTATCATGCCGACCTAGTGTTGGTAGTATACTCACATATACACTATGAGAAAATTGTGAATCACCATTGTTGGTGATAATCTGACTCCCTGATTCCTTTTTATACCCAACCTGAAATGATAAGGTCCATTGGGAGTTTAGTCATCCCTTGTTTTGAGAAAGTGGAAGTCACAGCCCTGATCCAATTAAAGCAGTAATAGTAATTCTTTAGGGTATGACGTACAAACATACACCCCGTATACTAGAAATGACTCAGGGAAACAAAAGAAAAAGTTGACTAAAATACCTATAGAGCATTGAAAATAAGTGAGTAGATCCTCAACCATCAAAGCTATCCTTTAATTAATATTTAAATTTTGGCTTGCATTTTGGGGTTTAGTTATGCTATTTAAAGTTTATTAATTATTTAACTGTTTCAAATTGTTTCATTTTGATGAGCCAGGTATCTCTGTGGATCATAGTTCAATTTTAGTTTGTTCATAGGACTGGTGTGTAATTTAAATTCCTGCTCATCTATTTCAATTTGTTTTCCATTATTTCAAATTTTCATTCCATATTCTTTATGTTATGTTTCTTAATTACACTTATTCTGTTTTATGTTACTATGAATATAATATTTCTACTACTTCATGGCATTTGTCTATTGGATGTGATATTTTTGATTTTAATTATTAAGGATTATACATAAAACATGATATTCTATAAATATAATATAATCTATCCTGCTAAATTGTTAGTCATGTCTAACTTGATCCATATTTGGAAGGCATCCATTTGTGACTAGGAAATTCTGTAGCATACATTGAATTTTGACAGTTGAGAGATTAGAGGTGAAATTGATTTTGATGGGATGATTAACTCCATTTTGATTGTATACATGATAATTACATTTTCATATAAAATTTTATTTTCCTTAAATATCTTGCCATTTTTCTGTTTTTCCAATTTTCTTCAGGCATCCATTAACCAATGAATCCTTGAGTAACCTTATTTTTGTTTTCTTACTGGTCTTCGTTTTAAAATTCTTTAGGGCTGAAGTCCCTTTCCCATTCTCATTATATGTACAAACCGATGTAACCTCATAATTTTGATGGCCATTGAGTGGAAAATGTTCTTATAAGAAATTTATAGTGTATGGGTGATTTACATAATATATTTTAATGATCAAAGTTATGCTTTATCTCTGATTTTCTTTTGGCATTAAAATGAACCATGTGACTTTTTGTTGTTTTTACTTTGCTTCCTTATAAATCAACAATAGTTCGATCTTGAAAATCATGATTAGTTACATTTCTTAAATAGATCAAAGTAGATTTATTTGATCTTAAGAATTTTTTGTTCTTAATTCTTTTATACATGTTTATTCTATCCAAATTCTTATTATTCCAAGTAAATTTAGATATAAATATAGTAATAGTTAAGGGGCCTTAATGACCTTCATGTTGCCTGCACAGTTATCTTCCTCCCTTATCTTCTTTTGGTTATGTAAGAAAGCTCCATTCCTGACAAAATTTTAATATTAAGTAAATGTGTATCAAAACATTCAATTAAAACAGATAATTCAACTTAATAAAACTATAAGTTTATATTTAAGTTGGTAAGTTTATATATAAGTCAGTTTATATTTATATTAAGAAAAAAATAACAATTCTCTTGTTTCTTTTCTCTCCAATTGATTTTTTTTTTTTTAATTTATATCCTTAGTTATATATTTGTAGAGATGTGTTATAAACAAATGAACCTTTTTTTTTTCACATTATAACAAATTATTATATTATAATAACCAATTTATTTACTTAATAAGTTACTAAGAAAAAATAAAGACTACTATGAATGAAAACACTATATTTTTAAATATATCAGGTGTATGGGTGATTCTAAAAAAAAGCTTCATTTTCAGAACCATAATTTAAGAAGATAGTTGACTGTATGAAGTAGATTGTAGGAAGATAGTCCTATTGTTATTGTTTATTCATATAGAAAGAAGATAGTTGACTGTATGAAGTAGATTGTTGGAAGATAGTCCGGGTGGCATTCAATAAAAGTATCAAATAATAAAAGAAAACTATTATTAACCAACGTTTTGCCTTACTTTGCAGGGCTAAATGAATAACAAGATACAAACATTATAAAATTGACAACACATTAAAATAAAAAAAATATTTCATAACAATTGTTATGTTTATAAAGTATACAAAAAAGAAATAATAATACAAAGGTATAAGACTATCCGCAATATAGTTATAAAACTTTATTGTAATCAAATAGGAAACTTATGAGTATATCATTTTTCGACCTGGTTCCCTTACTTTTTAATGCACTTGGTTCATCATTGTACAAGCTTTATGATGCCCTCAAAAAAAGTTTTTAGTTAAGCTGTGAGTCAGAAATGCACGGCTTCCTTCATTGCTTTGTCCGAGGTAAATCGACAGCCTCTTAATGCCTCTTTTGTTGTGTTTTGTTTGAGTTATTTTGGGAACCATCTTGCACAAACTTTATGAAACCCAAGTCTGTTGTGGATGATTTCCATAGGCAGAACCCTGACTAATTTGCAGACGATGTGCCACTTCGTCAATAGTTACTCGTCTGTCTAAGAGCACCACTTCACGTGATTGCTCAATGTTTTCTTCATTTGTGGTGGTAAACAGTCGTCCGGCTCCTTCATCATGCGACTCATTCAACACTTGTGCGACCATTTTTTAATTTTTCAATCTATTTGTAGACACTCCATTGTGGTACAACTCTGTTCCCGTACTGTCCTTGATGAAGTTCGGCTCCTGATACGCCTTCCGACCACAAAAAACTGATCACTGAACATTGCTCTTCTTTGGTGCAAATAAAAAGCGGAGCAGCCATGATTAACAGCACGACAGCGATAACGAAACAAACCTAGCAGCTTGAAACTTGCATAGACATTACAACAAATAAACAAAGCATGTGTCATTGCATAACAACAGTGCTACCAACAAAACAGAAATATAACTAAATTGCTGATAAATATTGACTTACCCTCGTAACAATATAAGTAAACATGTAAATGAACTAGAAACAAGTTACTATTAAATATAACCAACCAGGTGTGAAGTTCTAAATACAGATCTAGACCAATAATTGTAGAATATTCAATAGAAATAGTTATAAATATGGTAAAGAGGTAGATGTAAAAGGTAGAACAGATAGGTGATGTAAATATGGCATAGGTGTGGTATAGTATTATGTTAAAGAGAGATTAAGAAAATTAATTTAAAAAAAAAAATACACTTAGGGGTAATCACCTGTCAGATTAAAACAGAGAAAGCCGGATAGAAAATGTCCCCACTTCCTACACTAACTCTTAGGAACGGTAAGATTTTTTTGTAATATATAGATAGGTAAACTAATGGAAACATCTAATATTACAGTAAGTAAATATATGTGATAAATGTGGCCCCTGAACAAAGCCCTGCAAAGTGGAGCAAAACGTTGGTTAACAATAAATAGTTTTCTTTTACTATTTTGATACCTTTATTGACTGCCACCCGGACTATCTTCCTACAATACATTATTTCATTATAATTGTTAGAAATGAGGATCGAGGGTCCTTGGGACCATGAAACAATTGTTTATTAGAACAAATGAAAAAAGAAAGAACAAAGTTTTTTAAAGGACATTATATACATGAATGAAAAAACTAATCGATTTTATATATTTAAAGGTCACACTAAAAATAGCATTTTATTATTATTTGTTTTAGGATTACCGATATAATTTTATCAAACTGATTTAATCCTACAATAAATTTATTGGCAGTCGAAATAAGAAGAATTGATATCATTGTGATGGTTTAATTCGTGGGAAAGGTTTATCTTCTACAAAAAAAAAAAAAAAAAAAAAAAAAAAAGCTCCAAGTATTTCTACTTTTTTAAATTACAAAAAAGTTCTTAATAATTTTAATAGGAACTTTTTAAAAATAAGTTATTATGTTATAATTAATTATTTTTCAACCCAACTTTTTCACAAGACTCAATAAATGAATTGTATAACTTTAATTAGAGAAAAATATCATGAGAAAATGTCATTCCATATTTATTAATATTGTTAAGTAAATCTCAGTTCAAAAAGATCAATTTAATTCTTGTCTTACTTAGCACATCATTTTAATCTTAGTCTTAATCCTTATAAAGGTCTCAGTAGATATAGGTCACATTTGTAACTTTTGAAAACATTCAGCATTCCAGCAAACAATGATTGATAGGCGGTAATGAGAATTTGAGGTTTTTTTTTTTTTTTTTTTAAGGCAATCCACAGCAAAGGTGATGTTTGCCTATTTATCTACAGGTGACCAACCTATTCTGACCATGGTGGGGGTCAAGTTTTTCATTTTTTGGACCACTACTTAATGAAAAAAGCCCCAGACCGGATTCGAACCGGTGCCGCCCGCAGATCTAAGACTGATATTGCTATGACACATCCTTTATGATAAAATACTCCAGTGTCACCATAATTGACATTTTTATTTTTAAGTCACCCACATACCTTCATTTAAATTTGTTGGTGATCGAACTAGGAAGGAAGCAATGATAGGGACCAAGATAGAAAGTTTTGAAGAAGTTCTGTAAAGTTGTTTACACAGTCCATGAATTGTAAATAATTTTAGTTTAGTAATATAGAGAATTTCATTGTCTTTAAATTATGCCTTCCAAAAGGTTCATAAATATTTTATATACAGTTCATAAAACAATAACTTATTAAAAGTTTGTTACTGGAAAATTTATCATAACAGCATCTTATTGACTTTTTTCTATTTGTGAATCACCAGAAAATAATTTCATGAAACTATTGTGATAACTATGTAGAAGTAGAACTAGGAACAGATAAATTTATCCAAAACTGTGGTGTAACCATTGCTACTTTCAAATTACATTGTTTCTTACATGCTTCTTTTTGTAAAGATAAAATTCAGTTACATCTTGACTATTCTTAATTCTTGTCTTTAAGAATGATCTATTGTGTTAACTCGTAATCAGATTTCATTTTAGTTTTTCTCAACTAAAAAATGAATTATACAAAATTTTGATTGAATCAGTTGACACATAACTTCTGTTGATTTTACTGTTTGATGCAATATATTATCTTATATTGCTGCTTTGCGGGGTTGATTGAGGGGATCACAGTATTATTAAACACCTCTCTATGGTAATATTTTTGGAAAACATCCATTTCAAAATAAAACCAAAACTTTTTTTTTCTGATGTGACAGTATTCAAATAAAGTGATATGGTAAATGTTTAAGGAACTTAAAACTGTTTTAGTTTTGGACACAAGATTATTGATTGACCGTGTGTATAGAGGAATGGAATATGGTCCGGGTGCAGTAAAAAAAAAACTCAAATAGTAAATAATTATACTATTTTATTGAGCCAACATTTCGCCCCACATTGCAGGGCTAAAAAAGATACAATCACTATAGTTACAAAAAAGAAAAAAACATAAGTGGAAAATAACAGGGGTATAAAATGAAAAGTAAGATATAAGAAAAATTAAAGGTTGTAAATAGTAAATGAAAAGGGTAATAGTAACAGATAGATACGAGAAGAAATATTTAATATTTCTAGTTATTTTCCACTTATGTTTTTTCTTTTTTCCTTTTTGTAACTATAATGTTTGTATCTTTTTTAGCCCTGCAACGTGGGGCGAAACGTTGGCTCAATAAAATAGTATAATTATTTACTATTTGAGTTTTTTTTACCGCACCCGGACCATATTCCATTCATGTTTTAGTTTTATATTTATAATACCCATGCATTAAGTTTTCCATTACATAAGTTATTTATATTATACAAAAATCTAAAGTAATATTGTATACATGCAGTCTCCATTTTAGGTGTTCGTAAATTGGAAATTAAGGTCCTGGAAGAAATTAAATTTTATTATCAAAAGAAACTATTAAAACTTAATTTAAATAAGAAATAAAGCCACTAAATTAATTTTAAAAAAGATTTAATTAAAAAATAAGATTGATTTTAAAAAGTCGGAAAGAAACATTTTTAATGTAATTAGTTTTGTTTTTTTTGGAATCAAATCTAATGTGTTAACATTCCATATATTTACTACAAAAATAATTTTAAAAATAGCTTTATTTTCTTACTTTGTAATGTTATTTCTTCAAGCCCTTCTTAAGAGTGATGTTGGTTGGGTATTTTAATAAGGAAAATGAGGTGATAGAAGTGTTACATCTAGTAAAGTATCTTGAAAACAGCATGGAAACATACTGAAAGTTAAAAATGAAGTCATAAAATTAAATTATAGAGATTTGTTGAATAATGAAATTGGAAAAAAATAGATATACCAAAACTCTACAGTGAAAACAATAGTTGAAGATAAAAAGATGTTTCTTATTGAGTTAAAGAATGCTTTCTCAATGTTTTGGTCAATATATACTTACATTTTTGTCTTATAGAACTAGACTTGAGTCACTTTTCAAACAGAAACTGACAATAATATGAGGATGCCCTGTATGCTTGTTTGTTTCATATATAACTGGATTTATCCTGTGTTAATCATGATTTTTTTTTAAAGGTACGCTAAGACAGTTGGTGCTATACACTTCCATACTTCAGCAAAACTTAATACTGGAATCGAGGATATGTTTTTAGAATTAACGCAAAGAATGATGCAGCGAGCGCAAGAACAAGAGCTACTGAAAGCTAATGAATTGAGTCGATCTAACAGTTTAAGAAGAAATATTGTCATAATGGATGACGATGAAACTGCATCAAAACCATCATCGAGGTCATGTTGTGGTTCAAGTACAGTATAAGAATGTGATACTTTAAACTTTTTAAGGTTGTTAAGAACTGGAAGTAATATTTAAAGTATTTTTATCAAAAATCTTCATTATTAAATTTTGAATTTATAAAACTTACTTATTTGTAGAATGCTTTATTTTCCGGACTCTTTCATTGCAGTTCCATATGTTAACAAAAAAAAAAAATAGACTTGTATAAATATGTTGCTTAACATAATGATAAAATATAAGTGAAGAATTTTACATTGTGTAGTAACAAGTTACGGTAACTCATATACAATAAAATTATTTTATTTTTTTGTAAATAATGTCATGATGCCATTGTTTATTTACCTAGTCTCTTGTTTTTTTTCTTCTTTCCTTATGTACCAAAGTGTTTTTTTTTGTCTCATATACTAGACCAATTCTGTACATAAATGTAATACTGCATAGTGCCCATGAATGAATTGTTTTTTCTTAAATTTATTGTTTTTAAATTATTTTTAACATAAATATTTTTTATTGACATCTTTTCAATTAATACCTACTTCTACCTATTATTTTATGTTTTTATTTTATTTTATTATCCTTATAAGTATGAACAGTACAGGAATAAATGAAAAACTTCCAACATATAATTAAAATATTTCTTTTAATTTTTAATAAATCTATAATAGTTTTTGGTAGGTATATATAAATAATTTTTATTCCAAAAACACTTTTCTTGGCAGTGGCATGTTCAGTGGATATTTATTGTTATAAGATGGTAAAATCAATATTTTAATGATAAACAACCAGCTATTATAATTTAAGCAAAGGCACATAGTTCTAATATTTATTTCATAAATTTACATTTGTATTTTGTACAATATAAAAACTTAAAATGAACATTATTTTTAAATTAATAATTTACATTGCCTAACAAGCATAATTAAAAATCTGAATGCATATGTTACAAAGTGTTATACTAACAAGTGCTGAATAGTGTGTGGGTCAAGCAATATTATTGCACAGGCTAACACCTTAATTTACACCTAACATTTCCTTTTTTACTGCGACCCAGCAAAGCAATTGTAGTTGTAACAAAGTATGTACCAACTAAATAACATTAAAAGTACAACAAAAGTAAAAAAAAAAAATAATAATAATAATATATAT
>NW_027112482.1:53853-64290 GCF_000696795.3 Halyomorpha halys
AAAACTAAGGACTAGAAAACAAACAGTAATTTAATATATATATATATACTTTGGACCTATCAATTAATAGTTATTTTAGTAAACAATTCAATTTTTTTTTGTTTTGTTTTTTCTTTTTGCAAGGAATGAGTGCATCCTCAAGCAGTGTCGAACAAAAAAGTTAATAAATAAAAACCCAAGGTTTGTGAATAAATATTTACAATGGTATGCAATATAAATAAATATTAGATGAGAAAGACTTACAAAATATTGACAATTCATTATAAATATATAAACATTTAGAATAAATTTTAATATAGTAACTATGTTTACATGATTTAATATACAACTTTAATACATAGATAGTATAAATGAATGGAGGTTTATAAATTTTAAAAAAGGTTTGTTCTGATTAGAGAGCAGTGATTAGCATGGAATGCATTTTATATTAACGTTGTTAAATTTCAAAATTTCCATTCATTTGTCAGTAAGACAGGCTTCATCAAACAAAAACAGATTTAATTCATACAACATGAATGATGAAAATGCCCTCATTAAAAATTAAAAGAATACTGTAAAGTTAAAATCGAACTATACTCGACACATTTTTACTTTTAAAATAAAAATCAATCGCTATGATTAGATACAAACAAATTTCAATGTATGTAACAATCAATAAATAATAATCTTTCTCACTAGATGACAGGCTCAACACTTGAAAGTGTATGAGTAATATATAATTAAATAAACTTATAACAGCTGTACACAACAGAAACTACGTAATGAGATTATCAACACCTAAAATAAAGGAATAATGAAAGAAAGCAAAAGTCATTTAGACAATTTGCTTATAACTCGTATTAAAGCCCCATTTTCATCCTTTAACCTCTGGTTTTCACACTTAAGTTGTTCAAGTTGCTGAAATATACATTAAAAAAAAAATCAAAATCAAGAGTATTTTAATAATAATACATCAGTAGCAAAGCAATATTCAGATTAGATTTGAAATCCAGAAACAAAAAATAAAAATTAACATTGTTAAAAAATAATTCATCATAATTTCATTTCTACTTTTAAATTTGTGTTAAGTATTTTGATTTGAAAATACTCTTCTAAGAGTTGTTATGCAGAAAAACAGCCATGGTATCTTCTCAAATTATTTGATTAACTGTTCTGATAATAAAGATTATCAGAATCATTTAAGTGTTATTTATAAAAAGATGCCAGTTACATCCTGAATAAATCTCGTTTAGTCACAATTAGTTCAACAAGGAAAATTAATCAAACCAAATTGTCTAAGATTAGAAAACTATCTTAGGTCTGGTGGTATACCTTACCTCTCTGTAAAAAATATTTCGGTAAAAAAATAAATTACTTTATAACTTTATAGAGTGATGCCAAACTTTTAACATTATCAGAAAATAGAAATGGTATATAAGATACAACGTCTCGGTGTTTTTACGATTAGATTTGATATTGAAATAAATTTATGTCCACAATCATCCTTCAAACAAGCATCTGGAAAATTTTGGGAGAATTCAAATCATTCAAAAAATTAATAAAAACCTCAAGTGAAGTTTTCACGAGAAACACTAAAATATTTTTAAAATACGGATACAATTAATATGCCATATCTCTGTTAAACCTGGTTCAACCATTGTTATAATGATCAGGGAAACACAAGAACATTCATATCCTAGATCAGTAAATTATCAAATTCTTTTATAGTTCATATTTAGGCATTTTTATTACTACTAACAATGTGAAGTGGTTAATTATTACAAATAAATAAAAGTGAAGGTGCTCTAGACCAATGGTTTCCAAAGTATGTGCCTCAAGTGTATGTCATAAGTGAATGCCACTTTCTCAAAATAGTATTAAAAAATATGGTATGGTGCGCATGATACTACTTTCACTTATCACCCCACAATATTTTGTGTAGATTGGTAGGCTAATGTTAAAGTTACCGCTATTTTTGTGATTTTCAAAAAATAAAACCAGGTAGAGTGATTGCTATAAAAATTTGTATTTTAGTGTTTCTTGAGGTGGGAATAACAAATGAAAATTTAGTTCCTGTCAAGAGTACATCAGTTTAATGAAGCTTTAATGAGTTGAAAGACTTGATGGTCTCAGCTTCTCCTGTTCGAATTGGATACCTCAATTTATCCTTTTCTCTCCTTTAGTTATTCTTCGATATTTAAATTTATCCATTGTTTATAATTAACAATGTAAACTGTTAATTTTTTCAAATAAACAAAATTAAAGGTACTTCAGTGGTAGATTTTTAAAAATTCACCATTTAAGCCCTTTCAGGCTATTTAAATGAAAGTATGGTCTAGCTGATATTAAGGACTACTTAATTGATATACCAAATTTGATAACGATTTTTGGAGCCGTTTTTTAAGAAAAAACAAAGTAAAAAATCGATTCCATTAAGTGGCACTAATAGTTAATTTTATTGAAAAAGTTGCTGTCACACCCCAGACTATGCACCCACCTTAAATATATAATTTCAGTTTCATATGACTTTACATTTTTCAAGCTAGGCTGTTCATAGACCATTTTGTGAGACAAGACGGTCTCAAGGACTCAAAACATGCATTTCTGTCTACTCAAATTCAAACAATCTAGTATTTACTTGGCTCTGCTTTTCTTTTTTTCCTATATATTCAACTGCTCTAAGGATGATTGTGTGAAATATTTTTAGCCAAGAGTGAAAAAGTTTGGGAAACTCTGCTCTTGAGCAGGAGTGGCCAACAAAATGATTGCAAGGCCTATTTTGGTCAACTGTCAATGCCTAAGATGGAATTCCGTGTACCATGAACTTTGAAGCGATTATAGAAGACAAAACTTTCAAGCAATAGTTTCAGTCAAACATATTTTGTATGACTCAAAAGTTATTAATTATCCATGCTCTTTAAATTTTCCTGGATGTGAGTTTTTTGCCCCTTTACATAATTATTATTCTTGTTTTTTACATAGGTAGATAAGCCGTATATCTGTATTTCAGTAAGATGTGTACTCAACAAGCTATTGATAGATAAGCAAAAAGTAAGCCATATTATTCTTTCATAATACATTTTCTTGGCAAAAAAAAAACGTGAAAGTGAAATATTGAAATAAAATTATCAGCCATACTCTGCAGCTTTATAACAACTTTTTCATATTAATGAACAAATAGTACAACTTGTACATTACAGTTGATGAAAAAATTAAAATGCATCTTAATTTAATAAAAATTTATTTTGAAAAAGTGTCGGAAAATCTAATTTTTGAGGTAACGCATATAAAGAATGCTGCTATCAAAAGATGGATCTGGAAATTTATTTTCTTTATGAGACTATATCTCGAAAATGTAATAAGTGATTTAAAAAATAAAAAATAAAAAAAATATAAAATAATAAAAAAAAAAAAAATAGTTTTCAACATATATATTCCTGATCCACCCTTAACTCCCAGGAATGCACCTGACACTGAAACACAGTATGCATTTCATACTCTTTCTTCTTATTTAGACTATGCCTATAACAATGAGTCGATCGTGAAACACTTATAAGATAGAAAGTAGATCTTATATACAGAAATGTTGGCCACCCCTGCTCTAGAGGAAGTATTAATGAAAATTTGGCATATGTGCCCTTTCAGACTATTTTTATTAGGCCTATCAAAATAAAAATGTCCATGCGCACAGGCCTGGGGTTTTCAAAAATTAAGTATTAACATTTCACAGACAAAATGTAATTAAATCTTAATTGCTCAACTCCTTTTTTACATGTCCAATTTTTATAATTATAGATTACCATTTTAGTACCAGCATCATCATATCACTGAAGTACTATCTTACAGTCAACAATATCAGAAACTTTTCGACTGCTTGGATCAGTCTTATTCAACCATAAACCATTACCTTACAAGTAACATTACGGTCTCTGGTAGCTACCCAAGCATTCCAAATGAAGTTTTTGATTCACTAACGGGAAAAGAATTGTTATTTGTTGTGAGCAAGGCCAAAAACCCTGTTTTCCCTTTGATGCTGCTACCATTGATTTTATTTCTCTAACTAAAATTTTCATTATGATGTAATTTTTACATTTTTGCATTACTTTAATCAGCAATTCTATGGAAAATATTGATTTTAGTAAAAGTTCTGCTTATTTGAATATTGAATTAATGCTGAACACTAATAACAACAAATAATTTATCTGAATCAAGCTTTGAGTAAAAAAAAAAGATCAGGATATCAAAACAAAGGAACATAGAGGTTATTATGCTTCATGATAGTGTACCATCACACTACAAAACCGATCAATGAAACAACTGAGGTGGTTATGAGTAACATGGATCTTAATCGCTGCATTTTGCTACAATACACTAATACAATAGTAACTACACTATATTCCACCAAGTATCTGTTTTACTTAACCTTTCTTTACTCCAGACTTGTTTCTTAAGGAACAGCAAGAATTTTAGGAGGACACATTCCTTGGAAAAACGATTCAGAGAAAATTAAAAAGCCTTGAAAAAAATGGGCAATGTGGAGCTGAATATGAAATGAAGAATTTAATAATTAGTGGTAATCAACATCCTTCAGCAGGAAAGTAGTGACTAAATCAGGAAGAATAAAAGGTTGAACACCAATGGAGGATTCACCTGTTATGGACAGTTTTACTACTCCAACTTAAAGAGAAACACTGTTCTGAGACCGAAACAGGGGCATTATCCTCATGACTTAGTTCAATTGACTTATAGAAATAGAAATACACCTAACTTCTAAAAGAAATTAAACAAAGGACTATGAATTTGAAATAGGAGCTTAAAGAATATTGGTACATGTTTTTGATTTTGTGTTTTAACTACTGTCACAAAAGTTTCTGGAGGTAGAAACATCGAAAAAATATATTATCAGATAAGCTTTGAAAATATATTAATCAGACAATATGATAAGAAATAACTTTGAGAGGAATCCAAAAGATCAAAGAAGAAAATTACTATAAGAATATTTAAAATGGAATAATATTTTAAATGGAAATATTTAAAAACTACAAAAAATATGAACCAAAAGGATAAAAAATATAATGAATGAAGATGCCTGATATCTTGTAACAGTTAAAGAAATTACCAGACAGAGGAAGGCATTATCTAAATGTGTATGCTAATAACACATCTACAAACAATGATACCATGACAAATTTGTTGAACATCAAAAAAGAAACTTGCTGTAAGGAAGATGCAGAGAGAACTGGAGAAAGGATCAATACTGGAAAAGCAGCAGAATATGAGGGTAACTTGTAAGAAAACAACTGAAGGATGAAGCAATAATGTAACAAAAAAAAATACAACAAAAACTCAAATTTCAGGCACCAGACCAAGAGGAAGACCTTGGATTCAACAAAGAATATATCGACAAGTTAGGAGAGGCCAAGTGTGAAAAATAAGAAAGCTGCCTTGGGACTGGTAGCTCTCTGTATTGAAGCTCCTCAACATTGAAAGGTAGACAGTGGAAGTAGGAAAAAAAGAGGAGCATGTAACTTCTAAAAAATTTACACAAATAGAATAAAAATATTGATTGTTACAAACATTATAGTTGTACCACCTGTAGGACATCAGCTCACCTAAACTTGAGAATCTCAGAAGCTATCTGGTTTTCGGATGGTTAATAAGTATGTGATGTACTGGATATAGTTAACATTTGTACTGTCAACAGTACCATCATTCTTGTATTTATTTCTCAACATTAAGGAATTTTTTAACAAGAAGCTATAATTTGACTTGGTGTCCCTAGTATTAGTAAGCCTGGGTTAATTAAAGCAATGAACTATGTTTTGTCAAAATAATAGGATTTATAAGTAGCATTAAAAGTTTAACTAAAATCTAAATCATGATTCATATAAAACCATCTTATTTTATCCAAGTTTGAATAACTGTTGACAAATTACCCCTAAAAAAGCTAAAAAAATTGTTTTTTTAAACTACGTTTATGTATCTTAAATTATACTATCTTAATGACATAGCTATAAAAAGCAAATTTTAATTTAAAAGCAAACTTTTAATATTAATGATAAAATGCAAACAAACTTCCATGATCCACAAAATATATGTACAACTGAAAATCCAACGTGCAAATTAATCACGAAACACCAAAAATATATAATCAAGTTAGGGAATGCTTAAATAAAACCAGCACTGATTTATCGTCACGCACGCCTATTACCTATTTAATGTGTGAAGATGTAAGTTTAGAGACGACACGTGTTAGAGCTCTATTCTCGGCTCTCAGCCTTTCATTATCAGATTTCAACTTTTGCAATTGCTGAAAAATTAACAATGAAGCTTTGATATAGAAATTCTATTTTCAACAATCACCCTTTCATCATAATACTTTATACAATATTTTCCCTAAACCAATAATTGATTTAATTAACAACAAATGAATTTATTTCATTCTTAATCACATGAAAATTACCTTTAATTCCTCTTCCATTTCTGAAAGCTTCCTTTCCATGGCCCGTCTCTCCCTTTTTTCAGCTTCTGATAAGGAATTTCGACTAGCCTAAAATAATCAGATAAATTAGAAACACATACTGATCTTAAATTTAAAAATTATTTGGTACTTCAATGTATATTAGTATGTATAGGAAAAATATATGAAGTAATTGTATATTTGACATATAGAATATATTGTTAAGAATGAATTTCTTTAAAGTAATATAAGGCTTGAACAGGTTAACATTTTCAAAATTAGTAATCATAGGATTCCCTTTAAAAAGAACTCCCAACTATTTCTTTAAAAAATTATGGTCTGGTAATATATCAGAATACCACAATTCATTTTCACAGATGATGTTTAAGTACAGAAATTGATTATTCAATTAATTAACATTTTTAACTTCATTTATAACAATCTAATAAATCACTTTCTGGTTTTTAGACGCCAAAAAAAAAAAAAGTATTGATGGACGTCAACATAAATATACTTTTAGAATTTCAAAATAGGATTAATAATTATGAAATAACTTAAAACTTACCAAAAGAGCATTTTTCTCAGATGTTGTTTTCGCATCTTTTAACTCTTCTTCCGTTTGCCGTAATTTTTCACGTAACCGGTCATTTTCGACCAATGACTCCTCATAAAGCTAAATAACATTAAAGCAGATTCATATTATTAATATATTTTGAAATTAATTAAGGTTTATAATTCAAATCATTCAGATTAATTTTTTTTATATAAACATTTTTAACTTTGTACATCATAAAAGGAAACATTTTTCTCTTTAAATTCCAAAGAATTTTAATTAAGAAATTTCATTTAAAATTGTATTTACTTTTTTTGGTTATCCAGCATTAGCCATTTCATATCATATCATTGGAGCTCTATTCATTATCTCTACATGTTTACATATATACTTTTCCTTATCATTTTTACACAAGTGTGCAGTAATAAACTACTCATTATAATCCACTTTTTCTGACTGCGTATTTAAAACCAACAAAACCCCTCATAATACAGTCCTATTTTTTAAAGCTATTTAAAAATAAAATAGAACAAGTTTTTGACTCAGAATATTTTGATGTCCGAAACTGGATGGCGGTGGCACAGAATAGGGACACGTGAGAGCTACTGTTGGAGGAAGCCAAGACCCTTCATGGGTAATAGTGTTAATAAGAAGGAGGGCAATGCAATAATTAGAAAATAAAGTAGAATAAAACCGCTACTCATTTAGTAACTTCCATCAATTTTAAATTCCGATTATTATTCTGCATCCAAATAGTGAAAAGATTTTCTTCCGATTCTTTTATTTTTAATAGTCTTCTAATGTGTCAAGTACAAAAACCATGGTCTTATCAACTACTTCCACTGTAAGTATGCACAGGAATATATAAATATTACTAACCTTAACCTCATGTATTTACATTAAACTGCCAGAAGTCACATCAAATTTTAACCCTCAGACTATGTTCAATAGATCGGTGAGGAGGAGCCCTTTTCATCATATGAAATAATATACCCTATATGGCTCCATCAAACCAAAGGAGAATATTTAATGAACTAATATGATAAATGATAATATGTTGGTTTTCAAGATATTTTAATTCAAATATTCAAAAACTCATTATTTCATTTCAAGCACTATCTTTTTTTTCTTCTTGAGTTGTAGGATGACGATTAAGAAATTTCACTTAAAAAATAAATGAATAGTTAAATTTTAGGACAAATAATAAAAACCATTCCAAACAAAATAACCTTGTGAAATAGTAACCCACTTAAGAATTTTTTTTGGAGAAAATAACCTAGGTAAGATATTCCAAAACGAGGACAAAAAAAAATACTAGATAGGCCTCATATTGGGGTATCTAACATTTTTTTATCTACTAACCTTAATATCTCTTTAAAATTAAACTAGCTTTATAAAACTGGGTGTAATGTTGAAAAACTGATGAAATGCAACATTTTTAAAAATACCTCAAAAATTCACAAATAGTAAATTATTTATTTTGATCTTTTTACTTTGCTTTGGGTGCTATGGTTCCCTAGCACAAACACATGCTTCACTTTGCACAAAACCAACCAAGTAACCAAAAAAGTGCTGTTGCTATTGCAATAATAGGAGATTTAAAGATCATATATCAAATATAACATTAATAGTCAAATCAAGCACAGAGTCTCTTAATATGGCTTTATTAAAATTATGACAAAAATCAATAGTACCTTCTTATAGTCAATAATTTCTCCATTTTCATTTGATACACGTTCATGGGAGGAGTTACTGTTATTAACACCAGGAATCACAGATTTCAACCTTGATGTGGCCTCTGAATCATCTCCACTCTGAAAGCATATTAGACAATTAAACATTTAAATGCATGGTCATAAAATAAAATAAATATTTCAGCTAAGAATAAAATAACTAACAAGGCTGTTTGAATAATGAAAGCACCATTTCAATAAGAACATTCTTATTTAGTGCTTCATTGATAAATGATAACATATCAACATCTCAAAATTGTTTACTGATCTAATACTCAAACGCTTAATGTACTTTCAAACTTAATGTAATATATACTGATATGGATTTTCTTGAGGATTAGAAAAGGAAGTCTTATTTAGCTACAAACATTCAAAGTGATCAAATATAAAAGAAAATTTATTATTTTGGGACAAAATATACTATTAATTAAACACATTTTTATTTTTTTTTTAATTATAAGAGAAACTTACAAAATAAATAAATCCTTAAAATCTATCAAAACATAGCAAGTAGGTAATTGGTAAACATTATGAATGATTAAGAGCACCCATTTAGTATTTACAAGATACAGTAAAACAAATTTTATTTTTGGTTTAATAACTTGAAATGTTAGATGTTATGTTTTTTGTTTAAATTTAAGATGTTTTTTAACTAAACTTAGTATATGGGAAACATTGGTAAGATGATAGTTGATAAACATCTCATTCTAATCCACATTTTAAATTATTGTGTTAAACATATTTTGTTATATTGAAACCTTATCAGCTCATCTCTTACTTGATATCCTTCAGAGAGCAGACTTTTTGTACTACCACCAATAGCTGAACGTGCTCTCTGTCGAGAACGATGTCTATTGAAACTACTTGACCTGCTTGGAAACTGAGAAGGAGTTGGACTTCTAGAAAGAGGTGATAATGAAGATAGGCCGGGAATAGAAGGAACCGACAAATTATGCTTTAAAGAACTTGAAGATGGAACATATATACCACCATAACCAGAAGATGTTCCTCCATAATATGAAGATGAATTAAGGTATGGTGTAGAAGAAGAAAGATTTTGATTATAACCTGCAATTTTTAAGAGCAATAGTGAGAAATAATACTAAGCACATATCTTACCCGACAGAAATGTCACTTTTTATGACGTATAACAATTATGTTCATTTCCACTTATACTAAAAATTAATGTAATATCTTCTATTTATTAAAACTGCTATAAAATCAAAAGAATTTTGTCAACAATAAAGGGTAGCTAAATTAAAATATTTGTTTAGTGTTCAATATTCAAACAATTATTATAATCGAGCATGTAAAAATGATGAAAAACCAATTACAGCATGGAACTTGTGTAAAACACAGAAAGAATTGTATTTTTTTTTTTAGAAATGATTACTTTCAGAAATTAGCTTTAAAGCATTATCAAGTCATTGATGTATTGGAACACATTTAAATAATTATAAGATTTAAGCACCTGATTTTTAAAAATTTAGTTTGTTCTCATCTTTCTTTCAGGGATTTGAACATATTAATTTTTCCCTTCCATAAACCATAAGATACTTAGTGCTCTTAGATTGTGTTTATTTAACATTTATTAATTTATTGATCCAACACTATAACCACATGACTATATTAATAAGTATAAAAAAAGTATTTTTAAGATTATTGCATCAGAAACCATTGATAAAATACTCCCTTATTAATAATAATATAAA
>NW_027112482.1:64340-92731 GCF_000696795.3 Halyomorpha halys
AAAAAAGCAACACTAAATTTGGAACCTGGCTAAGAAATATTGATATATCAACCTATTACATAGCAGAGCAGCAGCAGCAATTTTAAGAGCTTAATATATTTCAAAAAGTTAACAAATCAATTCATGGATTTCAATTTAATTATAAACAAATCAAACAATTTTTTTTTTCATTAAACAGATATATATCAAAAGTGTATTTATACTAATACTAAAATAATGAAAAATGCCTAAAATGATTTATTAAAATGGAACTAAGAGTTTAAAAACCCTTAAGTCAATGTTGAGAAATCACAGGATACATTTAAATAAGAACGATTTGATTCCCATCCAGAAACTCTAAAATTATCTTTACACAAAATCTTGGCAAAGACTTTTCAGCAAGAAATATCGATAAAACTAAAAAAATCACAGATGATCAATAAGAAATAGTTATAAAAACTTTATTTAAAAAAAAAAAGATTTTAATGATGGAAAGGCAGCACCAACTTAAAATATTTAAGAAACATCCAATCTAAAACCAAAACAAAAACAAGCATAGGTTTAATGAACTAATACACAATTTTTAAGTGATTAATTAACTCTGGTAAAATTTAGCTGTGGTTTATGAGTCAAACAAGAAAAGTGACAATTCTGATCAGATATAAAATGATTGCACACACTTAATAAAGAGGACTCAATATAAACTGTATATAAAATTTCCAAAAATACTACCAATCTCCTCCCTGTAAACAATTACAAGGTTGCCAAAGAAAGGAAACAAGTTTAAATTTCTTAAAACATGTTGATTTTAAAACAGTTGCATTGAACTGAGGACTTGCATATTAATAAATACTTCATCAATAAATTTACAAATATCTCTAATTAATAATTAAAAGCTCATTAAATAATAAATTAGAATTTCATTTCAAAGTATTTAGCAATCAACTACTCAGTAAGAAAGAAACAAAATAGCAGATCATGATGATCTAATAAAAATGTAAGTTAATGTTAATATTATTTGTTTGTCTTGTTAATAAAGAAACTGACAGAAATTGACTATGTATAGTTTAATTAATTATCTTGATTTTTTTTTTTAATAAACTGATGCATCATTAACTAAATGTAGCTATAACACATTTTTCACAGGTTTATTTTTTTTAAAATTAATATTAAAGGTTTTACTATAACATAAATTGAATTTCTGAACAAAATGCTAACTAGGACAAGCAAACCGTAAGAGTTGAGAAAAATAAAATATTTCAAATCAATAATCGCAGTGAGTAATTACAACCTCCTCCTAAATGACTGAAAGAAGGGGATGAGTACAAACTGGAAGGTCGGGAGGAAGATGAACCTATCTTCCTGTAGCTACTGCCTAAACCATACGACATCTTGTTAAAAACTGAGTCAAGAATAGTTTAAGGCTCCCCACCTCCACCTTTAAGCCTTATTTCCACCCACATCCAACGTCAAACATTAGTCATAAACAAATTTTAAACCAAATAATTCTGGCAATGACTCCATCTGTTTTTGCTTTTATGTTTAAAATAATTGGTTAGAAGCGAAAATGAAAATATTACAAATCTACAATAGATTTGTGAATTCAATAAATCCATAAATGCTAAAGACATATACAAATAGAAACCTAGGTAAAGAAATTAATATATATTAAAAATTGTAAAAAAAACAGTCCATCATTAAGATCATGATTTAAAAATTATAGTTTATGTATTAATCATTAAACAGAATATTTTATGTTAATGATTTTTACTTTAAAGATAAAAATTAATTTCTAATTGAAGGGTTTCTCTAATATTAGTGTTAATAGAAGTAAAATTATATCCTTTAAATCATATAAGATTTTTAATTCATCAAAATAGATTTTGTGAACTACTATTACATCGATTTAAAAACAAAAAATTATAAATACTATGAGTAAAAAACTTCAATTTTATTAAAAAAAAAAAAATAACAAAATCCTACAATGAAAGATGAAAACATAACACCTAATAAAAGTTTTTTCTTTTTTCAATAATAAATAAAACAAATGAAAATAAGACAGATTATTAGTTGAAATATGTGAAACATCAGTTTGCACGGTATGAGACAAATGAGAGTTAAAACAACTTCTCTTAGCTTCAATACATCACTTCCAATGCCTAGTTATACATTTTCTATCCCTAGATCGCAGAAAATCCATGGCTTTCAATCATATTTATTACTCATGAGAAATAAGGATTTTATATATTTTTCATTATGGAATATTTCGTGTCTTTTAAAAGTGCACCAAGCACAATAAAGTTATAATAATAAGTTAGAAACAAGCCAGTTGAACAATAATAGGCAGGTGGATAAGATAAGAGTTAAAATTTTAATTGCATGTAATTTTTTTTAAAGTTACAAAACATGTCACAACATGACAAACATTATGTTCTATTATCTAAAAATTTAAATATAGTTCATTGATTCAAAGTCATAAAGAATCTTCAAACTGGGGGAGGGGGGAGGGGACTAGTTAGATATTGAAAGGAATGTATTGAAGCTAATGGAAGTTATTTTAAATAAAATTCTGTTTTAATTAAAACTTTGTTTTTCTAACATATACATTATACACTATGACCTGACATATTATATTTTCCAAGCCAATATCCATAAACAACTTATTACAATAATGCTATAAAATTAACATCTTTATACTAATACTAATCATTTAATCTGATATTTTACTCACTAAAAAAAGTAAACAGTCTCAAACATTTATTTCATCTGAATATTACGCCCGAAAAATATTAAATCATTACCTTTATACAATGAACTATTACACATCAATACAATGATTAAAATTACCTAAAAATATATGGGGAGAGATAATGGAAGTTGAATTAAAAAAGAAAGAAATTATTCAACCAGAAAAATAAAATTTTGAGAAACCAATTCTTGTTAACATTGAAAAAAACCTATTTCCAACAACTGGCTAAATTGTTAAGACAAAGCTAATAGATGTCACTATTATGTAAAATAATATATATTTTTTTTAATGATAGATTCAGAAAGATCAATACTAATCTTGAAATGAAAACAAATAGTATGATTATTCATATATTTAAAATGCTATGTTATTTTAAGATGATGTAAGACTAATATTTTGCTCTGAGAAAACTTCAATTAAAAACAACTAAAAGTTAAGGTTGCAAAAAATATACAAAGACATAATAATACAGACAAATTTATTTTTATCTGACCTATTTGTAACTCTATATTCAATGAAATCTAAAAAACCTTGACACCTTTACTAAGGAAATCCTAAAATGTTGTAAGTATTTATTTACCAGGTATGTAGAAACAATTTAAATTATCCAAAAAAGTAAATAAATCAAATTTAGTTCAAGAATTTAAAAAACAATTTCTGTAAAACAAATAGAATTTGTATATAAGTAAATTATCGCAAAAAAAAATCACCATTTTTGCCTCCAAATAGGAAAAAAATGTTATAAATTTATACCTTCCTATTTTAAAAAAAAATGTTTAGTGATCACCGTTTAATATATTATTTTACATGAAAGGTGGAATAATAAAAATGGGTCGTAAAAATTGAGTTTAACTAATTACAAATAAAAATTAATTAATTGAGTACAAATTAAAATGCTGGGATAAAGATTTCAATTTTCTTTTTTTCATAAATCAAGGTAAAAAACTGCAATGTTTCTATAAATTAAAATTTTTGTACATTGAATTTCGATCACAAAATCTTAAAGTTTGATGAAGAAATTAATAATTACTTCAAAGTATATATAAGCAAAAAAATCTTTATTGAACATTAACTACAATGATAAACAGCTATTCGCCACTGATATAGCATGCTTAACAAGTCATTGAGGCCTTGCATTTCAAAATTAGCCAAGTCCAGTTTACTATTTTAATTTTAATTTTTTTATTATTATTATAACCAATTTAGGTATTACATTGTCATGGAATGAAAGAATTTCTTTTAAAAACAGGCATTTTTAAAGTCATTTAACTATTTTGTGAGTTTTTTTTTTGAGAGGTGGGGGAATTTAACCTCATGATAAACTATAAAAAGAAACTCTAAACTACATTAAAAGTTTGAAAATGGACTTGGCTGGTTTTGGAATACAACACCTCAGCAGTAAATATAATTCATGATTAAAGAGTTTTCATGAAACTTAAAGATAATTTTTGGCACACAGGCAACAAAGAAGGTGAAATCTAAGAAACCGCTGTCAAAGCTTGATGTTATTCTTAGAAATTACTCTCTTCTTAATATAGAATAGGTCAGACAATTGTTAAACAAATAAATACAAACCTCTCAAACATACTTTTTTAAAAAAATAATTCAATAAAATTATGTAATTATTAATTAAATTGTGTAACAAAATTATAATTAGTAATATCCCAAATGACAATTACTGTACTTTGTTAGAATTTTTTAATTTATTAATATTAATAGATTATTCAGTACCAGTTCAAATCCTACACCTACACACTCTGTAGAGTGTTTATTATATAGAATATGTAAACTGCAGAAACAGCATTTTTTGGGAAGAATAGTTGTCCTAAATTTTCAATAAATATCTTGGTTGTATCTATTAGCTCATTAGAAACAATAGTAATAGTATAGGTAAAGAAGAGCCAAAAATCTACTAAAAAAATAATAATAATGGATCCATTGAAAAAACTTGTAAAAACATTTCATTTATTATGATCTTGAAGAATCAAAAGAGTCCATAAAATTTCTTGAAATATTTTTAATAATTAATTTAATGGGCAGAAAGGCAAGATAGAAATATAACCTTAAAACAACATATACTAACAAAAAGTGACACATTTCTATAACTAATTACTACTTAATAAGCTGTTTATTATTAACTGTAGATTAAATATAAGGAGATGGGAGATGATTAGAAATGCAATCAGTGAAGAACACAAGTTTTTCACTAATAACTAGAAAACTAATGACTGAGATAACATAGGATATGAGAGATAACATTCTTGCATAATATAAAAAAATTAAATTATACAAAATTTCCTACAAAATCCATATACTACATTTTATTTTCAGTTAATCTGTGACTCTACTAGAGAGTGCTATAAAATAGTCCATGCATTTGAAGAATCAGATAGAGCACTTTCTGAAAGAAATTTTATCTTAACGATTCTACATGATTTAAAATTCCCACCTCGCTAACCAGCGGCTTCACAACAAAAATAGAATAAAAAATGTTGAAAATGTTTTCAGTTTTCTTTTTGCCTATAATTTAAACATTTTTGGCTGAAAAATATTTGATAAAAAATTAAAGCAGGAAAAATTTCCTACAAAATATGAATATCTATTTCATTTTTGACAAACCTGCGATATCAATAGAGCAAGTTTAAGTAAGACCACTTTCTGGTATTCTCAGAAAAATGAAAAAAAAAATCTTTTCTAACTATTCCAGTATGCCCCAGGATCATCATCATATACCCCAAACTACTTTGAAAATGCCAGGTATACTGAGTCCATACAGGACTGTTAGAAGGGAGTTTTTTTTTTTTTTTTTTTTTTTCAAGTGGTTTATTTCAAGTGAAGTCTAGCTATATTGCAGGATGGTTAAACATGAAATATAATATATTCATTTTGTAGGAAATTTTGCAATTAGTTAGGAAATTTAAAAGGTTTATCTTCAAAAAATGTTTAGTTTTTCAGTTATAAACAAAATACTGAAAACATTTACATTTTTTTTTTATTTCAAAGTGATGCCACTGGATAGAGAAGTGGGATACCTGCAATACAGCTTAAGCACCCCCCCCCAAAAAAAAAAAATGTAGAATACTTTGTTTTCTAGTTACTAACAAAAAACTGAAAAAAAATAAAAATGCAATAATCAATAATAGAAATATGATGTCAATTTTTGATTATAATAAAGTATAACTTATTTTGTTAGCTGTTCATCAATAGGCCAATTCTATTTATTTTTATGTCCTATTTTATCTGTACTAAAAGGACTTTGCCATTAACTGGGCAGTCAACAATGTGAAAGAATTAAAAATTAACAAAGATAAAAATTAGAATAGATACAACCTTTAAATTTCATGGACACCATCACATGTTACAAGATGAGAACTTTACAATTATCAAGACATTACCATGGTTCCCATATTATAATAGTCTATAAGCAATAAGATAAGAAAAAAAATTGAGAAACATTATTTTGGAAATATAAAATGATAAAGATCTTCACTGAAAATTGTTTAGCATGATTAATCTTTACCTAAATAATTTATAAAGGCCAAAGGATTAAATAAACATATAGTATTTCAGTAATTATTGCAGTTGAAATTCAATGTTTATTGAAATATGATATTATTATTCCAGAAGTGGTTACTAACAAAGCTTCAGAATTTTATTTTTATTTAAAAGAAAAATAACAAGTACAGCAACACATAAATTAGCTAATAACATTTATCTGTACAAATATTTAAAATTTCATTAAGATTTTCATAAATCAGTATATGCTTTTTGTTAATGTTTGAGTAATATAAGTTTATTAAAAATGAAAAAAAAAAGTTGTATAGAAGTGACAAATTACAATTTGTGATAATTGTATTTATTGTAAATTATCCAATTATTTACTGTTATCAACAAATTAAAAATGAAAAATTGAAAGTTCTTGATTTTTTAAAATATAAATATAAACTTAGTGGAGTTTACCTCCTCTTGTTCGAGACCGCCATGCTACTATATTTTAACCACCTCTGATCATTATTACTGCTTTAGTTTAAGGTGTATTTTTAACTCCCATTAAAATTAAAAAGGAAATTTCTATTCTTATAAATCATAACATATCCCTCCCTTTTGTTCCTGATGTAATATGATGAACTTCAACTGAATAAATAAATCTAAAGAAAAAAAAAATTCGAAGGATATCCATATTTTCCTAATAATCTACAAGGCATGCTTATATTATCTCATATAAAGTATTCAACTGTAAAATTTACTTTCTCCACTTCAGCAAATAAATACAGGGTTTATACATGAAAAACCAGTTCTTCAATATAACATGGTTTTTAAGTTTTTCAAATTTGAAAATTTAATTTAGTTACACAACATTACATTTTTCAGGAAAAAATGCCAGTTTAAAAACCTTTTTTAATTAAAATTAAAAGATTTTTCATGTCAATTATAAAATTTGCAGAAGTGAGAAATATGAATCGTGCAGGTAAAGCCTTCATATCCATTTAATAATAATAATAATTATTATTATCACAAAATGCTTACTTCCAAGTTGTTGGTATTGGAGTTATCCTCTCCGCTAGGGCTCAAGCCTCCACTGGTGTCTGATTGCCTTTCTGGATCTATCTCCTTTAAAGTAAAATACTAATTTCAATAAAAAAATACAGCGAAGAAATATTATAGGGAAAAAGTGTATTCAATTCAATAGTCTGATATTGTTTTCAAATAATCAAACAGAACAAACTTCTCTTAGATCTTGCCATGCCATAATCTTGGAAAACACAACTTATTAACAAAATTTTGCCCTACCCAAGATTAATAAAATTCTAATTAATATTAATTTTAAATTTTTCATACAATGACAATTCTAACTGATAAGAACACTGATAGTATTAACATAGATGATTTTGTCTACAACAATAACTAAACAGTGCACAATAATTTATTCAGTAATATTTAACAGAATAGACTAGTAATCTTTGTTATGGATAATCCAATTACTTGCAGAACATTTCCTAGGGAAATATAAATCAACAAACTCTCCAGTGTCATTTTTCACAAAAACTAGAGTTTAAGTAAGTGTTTTTCATTAAAAAAAAAAAGTTTCCGAGTTAGCTGATTTATATTTCTCAAGAAAATGTCATGCAAATAATATTATTAATATGAGAGATTACACATCGATTCAGTTTAATATTGCCAAAATAGATCCAGATAATGGAAAAATTACTGATCAATCCGAAATGTGTGCCATCTGAAACATTAGAACAATGGGAGAATCTGATGTCTATATTATACAGCAGCTAATGTTGGGGGTATTTTACCATCATTTTAATATCAGAAATGCCTAAATAAATAGTAAAATAAGTCATATTATTGTAAACAAAACAATAACCTACATCCATATCAACATGAACAACACCAGTAGAACGCCTCTTCGGCCTTCTTCGTCTTTGTATTGCAGCTTGAGTGGCTTGAGCATTACGTGATTCATTTTCTTTTTCTTTTTCTGGATCTGCAAAAACACAGATAATATTAACAGGTAATTATTGAACAAAACAAGAAAAGATATACTGCTTTGATAAATGAGAAACAAGATCACGAAATCAATTAATCATAATTGTAAATTACTCTAATTCAATATTTATAAATAAAATTTAATAAGGAAAAAAATTATGCATCCTTTAAACATGTATTTCATTTGAATACTATGTTTAATCATGAAAGTTGCAGATTATTACTGGACAGTTTTGAAAGGGTTGAATACAATAAAAGAGCAAAAACTATGAAAAATATTCAAATTTCTAATAAAAATAAATATGGAAGATTTATGTTTTTATGAGAAATCGTAGTAGCTTTGCGAGTAAGGCAATGTTTTCCTACTTTCTGAGCCCATACGCGAGTCTGGATGTGGTAAGGATCATATTTATTTTGTTGTATCAGCCATGAATCGACCATAGGTGTGGGAGATCCTTCTAGGATACATCATGAAGACTTAACACAATAGGCCAATGCTCCTGTATTGCGGCATTAAGTACCTTGTAGACAATAGGTAATAGAAAGATACCTTGATAGTTTTGATAGATAATTTTTTTTTCCTATTAGATGAGTAAAATAACCTTTCATTTTTTTGAGCATTTCCTCTCTCATCTAGAAGAAGCGTTACACATTTTCCTTAATAACTTGGGGGAATATATAAATTTCCTTGGGGGAAAATATTGGAATAAGAAAATTTTGTCAAGGAAATCGCAGAAGAAATGGAAAAAGAATCATGACTCAAAATAACCAAGACTCACCCGAATTTCATTTAAGTTAAAAGGGATAACATCAAAAAGTGGTAGGAAAGTGAGATGGACAAGGAGGGATTCGAACAACTGACTGACAACGAAATAGCAGATCTCCACAGAAAAGATGATCAACTTTGTTAGGTTTGATTAGGGTAACTCGAGTAATGAGAATGAAGATTCGCTTATCATTTTGGAACCAAAAAATAAAAAGAACCAAGGATTGGAGGTAACAGAACTTCAACTAAACTATTTCAAATAGAAAAATGCTGATTATAACAGAATTATCTTGCTAGGGACAATGAGAATTTATATTAGAAAAAAAAGTTTTGTAAAAATTAAAATAAAATTTTTGATTATATATATCTATATATAGTTACCGTAAAAATTGATATATAAGAAGATGGTCAGGGTTGCGGTCAAAAGAGAAACAAAATTAGTTTACAACTATTTTTGTTTCTCTTTTGACCGCAACCCTGACCATCTTCTTATATATAAAGTTTCTGATTTTTTCTCTAAATGAAAATTCAATACATATGTAAAAAGTGCAAACATTCATTCTTATGTATTTATATATATATATTATAATAGAATGTATATACAACGTTTGTTTGTTATTAAAAGTCATATTCTGAAGTTTGTTTGTTTTTTTAATTAACCTTCTTATCTATCACATTAAGTCAATAAAATGCTGTAATTCGATTATCCAAGAACCCCCATACATGTTAAAAAAATTAGTTGCTAATCTATCTTTTACAATATAAACTCCAGTTCAGTCCTCTATTAATGAACCTATAAAGGTAACATGCAACAGATTATTGTCTTATAACTTTGTAAGATACTTTTTGTTCTTTAAAAAAAATGTTTTCTTTTTAATCAACAACTTTACCTTTTTCTTCTCCCCTTTTTCGTAAGGGAAGAGTAACCGTAGTATCTCCAGTTTCAGTGACAGGAGTAACAACAGCAGTCTTTCTAACAACATCAGCTGCATTGTTCGTGCTAAAGCCTTCTTTCCTGGCATCCTCGAGCATAAACTGAGAAACAGAGAAAAATATATCAGATTCAAAAGAACAAGACAAAACTTTGGCTATGTTAGATAGAGGTATTATTAAAATGATTTTTATTGCTTAAAACTAAGGAAAGCAGTGCTTGGCTAGTTACAAAATGTTATTACCTTCTTGTTATGCATTGGAACAAAATGTTCCAACCATAATGCAATAACTTGACCTATATTTACTGAGAGCATGTCCTGCAATGTGTTGTATTCTAAGTTCAAAAGTTGGCTAGAGCAAACTTAGAAATCAGAAATTCTCCAAAACTGAAATGACTAAAATTGAAACTGCTTAATTTCATTTTAATTTGAAGAGAATTTCAAGGCAAAAGGCACTGCAGTCTAGAACTTAGTTAATGGATAAGAAAAAACCTCTCAGAAGTTGGAATATGGCTATGACAAATAAGCAAGGCACTAACAAGAAAATTAAAATAGTGTCCCTAAGTGATAACATTATTGCATGATCATTTACAGTTTTCACACTATTATATAAATTTAAAGCATAAGATACAACTGATTTTGCTTCACTCAAAAAATAACTTCTAATTACTCAAATCAAAGATGTTATAAGATTAATATACCATTTAATGATAACAAAATCAATGTTTTTAAGATTTAGAGAATATTTTATTATAACTCTACCATAGGAGAATGATACTACTGTAAATCATATCAAGTGCAACCAAAATATTTTCAGGGATAAATTACAAAACTTAATTTTGTTTAATTTAATAAACATTTTACCCATTCCAATAGATTTAATATATATATGTAATGGAAACAATAATAAAAACAAACAAGAAACATGCTGAGAAATTATCTTAAGGAATAATGTAGTACTTCTGAAACCCAGTAAATTTCAATATATGATTGTCATAACCTGAAACCAACTTTCAACTAATGGACTCATATAAATTCAAAGAACTTCATACAATATAGGAATAAACAAATATTCTATCAGTTAATTAAATCCATTAAAAAACTTTAATTGAAATTCATACAGACATCGACACAAAAATAAATAGTAATTAAAAATAAATTTTAAGAAACAAAATTAAATCAAACTACATACATGTGACATAACAGAAAATTATCCATGCAGAATAGTTCTAATTTAAAAATACATGCACACAAACATTTAGAATAATGTAGAATGCATTTATTGTGATACCAGAGACTCAAATAATGAAAGAGGACAAAGGAACATGCAGATCATACAAGTGAAACCAAATAACAGTGTAGTGACTCAGATAATAGGAATCCATCATGAATCACAACATTAAAACATTGTCAAAAACTTAGGATATATTGTAGGATTGTACTAATAAAATAAATGATAAAAATAGTCAAGTACAAAACAAAAAATAACATATTAACCAAACTATAGCTGATCTGTGCACTAGTGCAGTATTTACATTGTGCTGAATTAACAGAAAAATAAGGATGCAAAGTAGCAAAACAAAAACAAAGACAAGCATAACCCACATGGTACCACTCTTCATAAGATCTTTTTTTTCCCCCTAAAACTACAAGTAAACAATAAATTTCAAACACATAAACAGAAATTGGTATAATGAATTTTTAAAAAAATCAATTTAATAGCAAAGCAATCCCCTTTTATTCTTTAAATAAGCTCACAATAAAATTTACTATTAAACTTATTATTTTTCAGAAATGACTAATAACATTATGAAAATTATTGTTGATAAGGGAAAATTTAAAAATCAAAAATATTCTTTCACCCATCTTATGACACTGTATTGCAAGCTTAAATTAACTAAAAGATTATTTAGTATTGGGAATTCTTATGATTTATCATTGAAGTTGATAAATGGGTGAGAGTGGTAAAACCATGTTATGGGACATTGCTATCAAGCAGAAAAACAGACCTTGCTCCCATTGTCTACTCTCAACCGCCAAGATGGCCTTCTTTCATCAGTAGTAGATACATTTCCTTTTGTGAGTGTAGCACTCACAACTGGGGAGGTTGGGCCACCATCTTCTGGACTAGAAGGTGGTTTCACGGAACTCGGAGCTACATTATGCACTTTCACAACCACTTCATCTGTAGGCTAACCAAATCAATAACCTAAATACATGGCTTGATAAAAGTAAAAATAATTATGAGTAATACATACAGAGATTTAACTTAAAAAGAAATAACTGTGAATAATATGAACATTATTCAGAAATACAATAACGAAGTTTTAAAGGAAAGAAATTACTTTTTTTTTAAACTGTGAATTAAATGTAGATGGACACAAGATATTTATGAATAGTTTCAAGAATAACACACTGAGAAATGTATCCCTTTAGGTTTTTGTCTTCAATAACAAAGAACTTGTTCTCTGAAGGTTTGCTTCGACAATTCGATTACTTATAGTATTTATAATATGTAAAATGGATATATGTACGGTTTATAATATGTCATATGAATTATATTACTATAATTACATCATATTGTAACATTAATTCCAAAACCTCCTAACTGCATATGTTTGACGCCATAGAAAGGTTTTGGAATTACGTTTGATATATATATATATATATATATATATATATATAAAATAGTACATTAATTATGGTAATATATCTTAAAGTCGAAATTGGAACTGACAAGTTTAATATCTTGTAATAACAATCAATGACACATAACCCTAAGATAGATTCAAGAGATGTTAAGCCCTACAATATTAAAAATTCCTTCTTATTGATGGAAGATAATGGGGTAGAAAATATGAAATCATTTACACAAGCTTTGATTCTAAACTTGATAATTGGTCCCATTCCATATTGGTCCAACATTCATAGTTGTACAAATCTATTTTATAACTAAATCAGTCAGTTCATTATGAACTAGAGAACATGCTACCAAAAGTTATGTATTTATTTAAAAACGGTTCTATTACTCCACAAAAAATAAAAAAAACTACAATAACTAACAAAACAGGTGTGTGTCAACAGGGTTCATAAACATATAGGTAAGATACCTTAAATGAATACATGCGTAAAAATTGTTTCAATTCTTTTTTTTTTGGAGCTTTTACATCTTTATACAGTTCTATACTTAGTCATCCTCAATAGAAATTAATTTTTGAGCAGCTTTTTCAAAAAATTTCATCCAAATGGTGAAATTGACAGACATGTCTATGATCTAAGACACTCATACACAAGGGTAAAAACCTTTTTCATGAAATTCTATACACACTAAAGTCAATATTTGCCACCTACAAATCTCAAATAGACTCAAATAGGAACATAAAAAAAAGGCTGAGAATAGATTGGAGGCCACTGTGCCTCCATTTTCCACAAGAAACAAATACCAAGTAATTATCACTTATATATGAAAGTTTCAAAACTAATAGAACGGTACATTAATGATAAGCTGTTCACCATTTGATTTCAGATGTTTCATAAATGTGCAATTATTAAGTTATTAGAATGAACAAAAGGACTTATTTCCAATACATTAATTTAAACAAAGGTTTATCAAAAATTGTTAACCTATTAATACCTAATGATATTTAGTCCAGTAATATGGTATGGTACTTTTACCAAGAAAGTTTTGAAGAAGCTCTGACAATTTTCTGATTTTTTTTTTTTTTTATGGATGCTGATTATGAACTACAATTTTGTAATCTGCAATTTTCCATAGAATATTAATAAAATTGTCAAAAAAATATTTTTTTTTTTTCTCCCATAGTTTATATTCTTTTACATTTTTTAAAAATTATTTGTTGTCACCCTTTTATACGTTCCCTTTTTTCAAATAATTGTAATTTTTTTTATTTTTACCTATCCTAATAACTTGTAACATATTCCTGACCTTCTAGTAGTTTCATCATCTTTCTATCGTACTTTTTGAACTCAGAATCTAACCGCCCGCACCGCTATCCTCAATTGGGTTTCCGATCTCCTTCCAAGCAGGTATGTTTTGTTTTATTTTATTTTATCAATATTTTACCCCCTTCTCCTTCTCTATTCTTTTCTTATTTTCCCTTGCCCATATTAGCTATGTTCACCATATATTATTATTATTGTCCTATTTTCTGATCACTTCTTTTGTCTTACTTAACTTAATATTTTGTTTATTTATTCTAGTATTTGACTTACATATTTCAATAGTTATATATATTTTCTTTTCCTTTCTTTTTTTCTTCATAAATTCAATTTTTAAATTAATACTGTTAAATTAAAATATTTATATTTATTTGCATTATGTAACTTTATATTTTAATTTCCTTAATTGAGTAATTTGACTTACATATTTAATTACCTATATATACATATTATTTCCCAGTTCTTTCATTAATTTTCATTTAGTACAATTATTTACTTCAATCATCCTATATATTCTTTTATTCATTGGCTGTTAACTTGATTTTTTGTTCTTAGCCCTGATGAAGGCTGGAAATTCTGGCCAAAATATTAGCCACCATCTTCTCCTCATATATATTATCCACAGTCAACTACCTTCTCATCTTTAAAAAAATTATTATGATGTGAAGATAGTTGACAGTAGATATAAAACACAAATAAACAAACGAATTATTTATTTGTGCCAACATTTCAACCTAATTTTCAGGTCTTCATCAGGGCTATAAAAACAAAAAGACAACAACCATCATTCAGAGAGAGAAAAAAAAATACAAATAAAGTAAATAATACACTAAAAAATTTAGAAATATACATAACAATGAAATGAAAATATACACTAGTTGATTAATAACTATGGACAAAGACAGTAGTAGATTGATAACATTATTATTTATGTACATATAAATGTAAGTAATAAATAAAAAATACAGTGGATAAGAATGTTATATTGATGAGTAACATTAAAAACCATTTAGTTATATTCTTCTTCTCTTAAAAAAAATTATTATTATAGAATTATTGTTAGTGTTTCTCTCTCATAGCATGAGAGACAACAAGTGACAACACATGAGAAACCAACACCTTAAATTAATCATGAGTGAAATTTATAAGATTTAAGGTAGAGCAGAAAGGTCTCAAAAGAAAAAAACTGAGGTAACAGTTGAAATTCCTAATCAGCACCCCCAAATGAATAAATGAGTAATTTCCAGAAGTTCTCGAAAAGTTTCTACTGAGATTTTTTTTTTTATTCTCATTTAAATTGCAATCTATCTCAAAATGTCGACTTGTGCTCAATTGAAAATATAAAATTAAAATTCATAAACAGTGCCCTAAAAATCATAAAAGAGAAAATTTTCAGAACTGCACCAAATTTTTCCACTGATATTAGTTCTTAGTTGACTGTACCTTGCTCTTGAAAAGATCTATTAAAAGCTTTTTAGATACTTCACTGATTCCAAAAAAATTGATTTTAAAACTTCAATGGTCACTAAAATGTCGGAGTTTTCTCTCTACCTCATACTTTTAATAAATAAATAAAACATAAAACATGTGTATTATATTTTTTTCATTTTTATATGAAAATTTTAAGTTGGCATACAATTCTCCTATTAATTTGGCCGGAATAAAAACAGTACCGATATAGTTTCTATAAATTCCACACCACACATATACTGACCATTGGTGTAACCTGCCTAATTGATTCACCCAAGGAAGATTCTGCCATGCCCAATAAATAATGAAACTGTGGCATTTGACATTCCGTCACAGAGAAATTTTGTCCCATCCCTGAACAATATTCTGTAAAGTAGTCATCCATAACTTCAACTTTATTTATTCCTCAGCAGAAAATTTTCATTCTGGTATCATGATCCCCGAGAATTCAGCTCTGGTGTAGTGACATGTGAAATGGACGACCTATGACTTGTGAAGTATTCCCCCACCGACCAAATTGAACTTGTAGCAATAAAAGTTATCCCAAATTCCTTACGGAGATAAGATAATTAGTACTTAAGGAATATTTCTTGATTCAATTTTCAGCTACAGTTTGAATAATTGCCTTCCTTAGAAAAAGTTTGTTGTATCACCATCAATTAATTAAGTATCAATTCAATTATCAATTAAGTAATTCACCAAAACTCTCTTCAGAAATATTCAGTGATTTTAGTGCAGACATTTGTAAGTATAGCATGCAGATACCTCGCTATATTTTTAATCACACTTCCTTGTAATTAAAACCATATTCAAAGTTTTACTGAGAGCATTCATGACACTTATCTCCACCAGAGCTTGCCTAGATACATTACATACATAGGAAGTACATCTACATTCTTCCTTATCACATTTCATTGGATAATTCCAAATCCTATAATATCTCCAGTTTTGCATCAAAATAATCTTGAAGTAATTATTTACAGCTGTGCAGTTCAATTACTATTTAGGTAAATAAAATAAAAAATTATTTTTTTGACAAGTAAAAATCAAAATAAATGTAAAACAAAATTTAAAAAAAAAAAAAAAGGTCAAATATTTAAAAAATCAGAATATTTATTTTTAATAAATGATTTCTTACTTGTAAAAGTATTTTTAATGAAATATGAGAAGAATCTTGTGTATTTATGTGGTAATGAGGCAATAGTGGACCCAGGTACAGAATGTGCACCCCTCTCAGAAAAGTTAACATAAAATTTTTTTTCTTGAAAACTGTTACAAAAAAAGGTAATTTTATAATTATGTTCTTAACTTAAAAAAATATATGTTTTTAATTTGTTATTTAAAGTACATTTATTTACATGACATTTTCACGATGATTAAATGTCTAAAGGGTTTGCAAAATGTCCCTAAGGTATGACTACTACCTGGAGTTCAGCAGTCCCGTCCAAAATTTGATTAATAATAAGTGCAAATGGCCACCTTGACAAAATCAAAGCATGTAATGTATTAAATTTTCTAGGTGGGAAAGCGCGATCCTTCACTCAAGTAATTTATCTGTGGAGTGTCTCCCCCTCCTCAGAAAATTCCTGAATCGTTAACTCAGAAATAAATTTTCTATTAATAAAGTTGAAAATAGATATTACTTCACCCACCTTATTATTGCAAAATATTAAGTGAAACAAAAAATATCAAAATATATTTTCAAATATTTATTAAAAATATGGTGTAAAGAGGAAACAGCATTTGAGTGATCGTTAACCAATAAAACTAGATTTTTCAGAATTACTAAAGTGTGTATTTAATAGATCTTATCAAGAGCTACAACTAAGGTCCTTTGAAATATTTTTTTTTCGATATCTCAAACTGTTACCAAGATAAATAAATTCCTGTCCATACATACATGGGACACAGAGTGCTAATAAAAGACATTCTAAAATGACTTAAAACTAATTATAAAATTAACAATAAATTATTTTAAATTTAAACATTAACACTTTTAACTTGAAGTAATTTTCAGCTTATATACAAGAAATATAAATAGCAAAACAAAAAACTTACTTCAGAATTACCTAACTGCTGACTAGCTTGCTGAAGGACTTGTTGCTGTTTCTTTTTAACTAACTGTTCGGCTGATTTTATTTCCTCTAATGTAACACCTTGTGTAGAGCGTCTTGTTTCTCGTACTCTCTTAGCATGAGCTTTCCTCTGAGTTTCAGACTCCTCATCTCGAACAGGTGGGACAAATGATCTACAAACACATTTCCATTATATAAATATTGATTAACTAGGTGAAACCAAGTGAGAAGAGAAAAATTTGTACAGATAGTATCTATGATAAACAAATTTCTTTTAGACATTAGATTTTAATTTATGATGAAATTGTGAAATACCTATCAAACATACGTTTTTAGAATAGTTATAGCTCAAGACCCTCTTGGGACTAAATATACAATGGTAAAAGCAAGAGCATATTACAGTCAAGGCAAAGCTTCTTCGCTACCAAGGGACAAAGTAACTATTTAACACCAAATCGCAAGGAAAACTGAAGTAAAAAATAAAATTTTAAACGATATTTTAGCTATATATAGGTATACTTCATATTTTCAAATGTAAGGTTAGTGCTCAAATTTAATATGTTTAGATGAACCAGAATTTCAAAATTAAGTTGTTTTCTGAACTGACTGCAGAAATTCCTGAAATTGATTATATCTTGCTTTACTGTTAATCACGATCTTTATATCATTTCTTGTAATCACAATAATAGTTAATGGTCATTATGAAATACAGTCAAGTTGTACAGTACTAATTAGCAGGCAGTGTGTTTGGTATACCTCTCATAAAAGACAAAAGGTGACACGGATCTTATTTATTCCAAAATGCAACATAAATCAAAATCAACAAAAGTGATTACTCAAAATTAACAAATGCTTAATTGTTATTTCAAAACTGAACTTATAAAAACTTATTTACAAAATATAAAAATAAGTAATTTATCTATTAACTTTCACACTGGTAAAAACAATAATAATAAATAAAATAATGAGTTAATAAACAAAACAAATTAATACATCTACAAACAGCATAAATAACTTCAAAACAACACTTTATGAACATACTACAGTTTTAAAATAAACAATAGTTAGAGTTTAAATAAATAAACATTAATTTACAACATATTTAATTGTATATACAGAAACTAATCTCTAAACAACAGTAAGCCCAGATCTCAACTGAGGTTTTTCTAAAGAAATTATTCTACTAACTGCAATCCGGTTTTTTTAAAGTATTAAAAAGTAAAATATAAAATTTTAACAAAATGTAACTTATAAATACTATTAAAAAATATGAGTTTTTTCTGAAACTAGAGGACACAATCGACAATGATTTAATATATTCTTATTTCATTTTTTTCTGGATTATTCAATTTTATTTTAATTGGGTAGTCCATCCATTCAATTTCTATGCATGATACTAATCTCAAATATCAAATCAATCCAACAGGATACTCAAAACTTGAATTGAAATGTTGCTTTATCTTAAGATCTTTGAATATAAATCCAAAGAATAGTATTATGTTTTAAAGTAAATACCATTTACTTTTTCTATTGATAGTAAATTGCAAAAATGTCAATTAAAACTAATATTTTTTCGACTAATCACAAAACATTCATGACAGAAATTACAAATAAAGAAACTAAGAAAAGAAAGCCAATGGGGTTAGGTAATTTTCAGATTGACACAACAAAGGATAGATCATAAGATAACAAGGGATGGGAAAATATTGGTGGAGGGCATGGAAGGATATGTAAGTATTTGTGTTTGAATCTAAAACATAAAAATTGAGAATGAAGTTAAATTTTAATTTGTTTTAAACAATAAATAAAATGTAATATATATACTATAGATAATAGGATGGTCTTCAATGATATCAAACTAGGTTAAAGTACATAGGGGTGTTAAAATCAATAAACAACTATAGTAATTAAAACTCATAACTTTATATACTATTTTTTTGGGTTTGTTCTAGAATAGTTTTCATTTTCTAACCAACTTGGTCTAAGGCTAAGACAAGATTCAGCAGAAGTAACACTAAACTGATTAATAATGAACCTATAGGAAATTATTGGTCTTGGATTTGAGTACCATGCCGTGGGTCCAAGTAGTTATTTCATCTATATTATACATCTATATATACTTTGGTGTCAATCATTAAGTTTTTAATAAGAGTTAAGTAGTAACTTTCTACATTCTATAGCTCAGTGACTTATGAAAGAAGTCTAAGAAATTTAAATGGCCAGTTTTGGCTGGAAGCCAGTTAAAACAAGGAAAATCATTAGAAGCAGTTGGATGTCATTGCTTTATATAAAATTTAAGTACCACAAAAATGAATACATTCTTAGATGTAAATTATTAAATAAATCCTTGTTTTATTCATTATTATATTGATATATCATTGTTCTGTCCAAGTCCCTATAGACCGACCGATGTGGTCCTTGGCCCTCTAAATGTGCCTTCACCAGGTAGCTTGATCCAGTACAGCCATTTTCCAATTTCGAACATTTCTATTCTCTTTGAGATTCCACATTAGTTCAGTATAAGGGGTGCAGGTTATCAGCTTACTGTCCCGTATAATGGATACATAGCTTGAAATAAAAAATGACTGGCTGGTATAATTAATCAATTCTTTTTGCTATTTAAATGTTTTTAACAATTTAGAACATATATCTGATATTAGTAGTGATATATATTAGGTGATACCAACTACATCATTTTATACATCAACATAAGGACCAACAACATAACAATCCTTATTCCTAATCATTCATAAAAAACTGCAATCCAAACTTAGCAGAGCATCAAGTTATACATGGACACAAATATGTTTATTCACTAAGCCATTGAGTTAACAAAAAGAAACTATTCATGAATATTAATAATATCCAACTTAATAATTTTGTTTTAAGATTATTATTTTTTATTTTACTACTTAAGTTTTAATTAAATCAGTTTTAAATTGCTTATAACCACAAAGTAAGGCAGCTATGAAATAATGCAGTGTTGCCAATTCTCGCTTTAACTCATGATTCACTGTTGAAAGATTAGGAACAGTTCACCATTAGGTGTGATAAAATAAGGATTGTTTAAACCTTTACCTTTAATACCTACACTACTCTTAAATAAAACATTAACAATAAATGTTCTAAAATTAATTAATTAATAAATTAACAATTAATAAATTATTAATTAATAAAATCAATTAATTAATTAACATATATATATATATATATATATATCTTTTCTTTCATAAATAATTCAAAAAAATGATGGTTTATTTATGTACAAACAAGTTATTTTAAATTTTGCTCACAGCTGGAATGAAGACAAAAGTGAGCCAATCTTAGAAAAGAGTTCTGACCAATAAACCCATCATTCTTAAAGTTTGAAGATTTGTGATTGAGTATTATGCCCAAGCTAAACTCAAAAACATTACTCAACTATTTTCTTCCGAGTTTTCCAACAAATAAACACTATATTTTATCTTAACTAATGATGATTTTAAAAATTGACAGAACAAGCAAGGAAGAAATTCAGTCACATTCTTTTCATAGATTTAAAAAAAACCATTAATCAGTTGGACACTTTAACTTTACAAAATGCGAATAACAAAACCTTCAATGTATTAAAAGTGTGTACAAAATGGGTAAAACGAAACAACATAGGTGATGGGTTAGTACTTAAAATGATAAAAGAGTACATTTTTGATAAAATGTAAAGAACTAAAAAACAAAAAACAATTAATGAATATTTTTAATAAATTTCTAATTTCTCTACCTTTCTTTCTTTTTTTTCAAAATAAAGAAATTATTCTACTAACTGCAATTACTCTACCAGATTTTCATCAATGAAATTTTCCCAAGGATCCCATGTGGTTATAATCCCATCTGGTAGATGGAACATTCAAGTCGCCAAGCAACATGCAGTGGTAGATTCCATGTGTCCTGGAGCCAGGTGAGAGAAGGGTTGTTGAGAGGAGGGTTGTACACAAAAAAGAGAGGTCGATACGAACTTCCTTTCCATATTTTTAATTCGACCGGTTTGAGTTTTTCAGTGTTGCACAACTCTTTCCTTAAAGAGAACTGTGCTGTTAGGTTTAACTTGGCTGCTACCATAATGCCTGACAAGCACTGACGGCCTCTAGGTAGGAGGTAGTTCTGGTAGTCATCATGTTGAAACTCCACAAAGTTGTCAGAGGCAGCTTCTGCCTCTACGATTGCTTAGATGTCAATGTTCTTTTTTTTATATATATATATATACACATATATATCTTAGGGACTGATGGGGGATGAAGTATTCTCGTCCTTGTTGTGCCTGTAGACGTTCTCACTCTATACTACACTTATACTTTTTATTTTATTTCATAAAAATAGTATTTCTGGAAATTATTCTTTTGCTGAAGATTCCAGTCAGATACTTAATTAACTATGTACATTATAATATAGTAAATATAATAAAAATATTTTGAGGTCAATGATTTATGGTTTGAGATAAAATGTACGTGACAATGAGCAAATGTATCCAAGAAATTAAAATTTCAAATGGGTAAGTGAGAGAAATCGATAAAAACCAAACCATGTTTACACTAATCACCAGTATAGTTCAAACTTTTGACCAAATCAGACCAAGTCAAAATATAAGTGTCAAGGAAAATATGTTGGTGCATGCATAAGCAAAAGCAGCAAACGGGATTTATTGAAATTGATACCAGGTCCATTTGGATTTGACCAAATTGATACTAATTTGAATCCTATAGTAGAATAGTGGAGGAAATTTGAATTCCTAAATGATTAAATAAAATAATCCCACTAGCACAATTTTACAAAGATTCAAAACTAGAAACAAACAACTATCATAAATGCTGATTAAAAACCAGACTAGAAAGAAAATTTTATTTTGTTATGGACCAACAAAAGGCTACAATAAAAATATTCAAGTCACATCATAAAAATATCATGACCTAATATAAGATTTACAAAGCATATGTCTATATAAAGAATAAACCACTAACCTTAAGCTACATAAAAACTTTTAAGCTTTAGACAAATGAAGCCATGCTCATGATACAAGAACTTTCAGAAAAGACAAGTGAAAAAGTCATACAAATTATTTAAAAAATTTGTAATAAATGTATCAACATTATTTAAAAATAAATTATATTGACACTACAAAATATATGTGAGACAAACAGTTGATTTTTGTGCAAATAATTAAATAATGCATACAATCTTTGTTCAATAATGGGTATTCAATGTTGACTGTTCAAGTTCCCAACAGGTTAGTAGACTTCAAAACAAAAAACAGAAGCAATATTAATTACAAACGAACAGACAGACAAGGAATGAAATGTTAAAAAAAAGCATATGTAGCAGCACCAAAAACTGATCTGATGATGATTTATCATAAAGCTAAAACACATGCATTGAAAACTGTGAATTAGACAAGAATGAATTACGCACTTGAAGAAGTTCTTGAATATATTTGCCGGGGACAACTTGCTTCCACCAGGTGTTGAGGGTGTTGAAGGTGTTACACTGGAATTATTTGAAATACTAGGAATGAAACTAAAGTTAAATATATTTCTTCAAAGAAGGAAAAGTGGGTCTAAAAAATAATATAAAGTACAGAGATCAGAGAGAAGAGAAACAAAAAGCTGGAAAAAGTCATGATATAATCTAATGAAAGTAATCTTTTAGCAATTAATTCATGGAAAAGAGCTGAAAAGAAATGAAGAAGTTAAACATAAGAATAAATTTAATTCTACCACCAAGGAAAAATAATAATTATTTGATAAGTAACTAAGAATATATCACAGCAAATTAGTACAACACAAACCTTCTCACTGGTACCACTGCTTGAGGACTGGTTGTAGTAGGGCTTACGGTTGTGCCAACAGGTACAGGTGTAACAGTTGTTGAAGAGGGAGTAGAAAGTCCCAATCGGGAACCTTCTTCTCTAGCTTGCACTCTCCTGGAAATAATGGATTTTTAAAACATACATTTTATTCTAAAAAAAAAAGTGTTGAATAAAAAATCAATTAACCAAAATTAAAATTAGAGCATGATCTGCAAAACTCACTATATTTTTTATAAAAATTGTAATCACTTAAAAATAAAAAGGTTGCTAGATCTGTTTTCCTTATCTATTGAGACAGTTCCTTCCTCCCTTACCTCATGCTAAATTAATTGTACCCAAAGGAGTATCCTGCAAAATTTGTTAAATCCATTGCTGCACAGCAAAAGTTGTTTTATCATACCTAATTTTTTTTTAATTTTAATTATTTAATCAATCCCTAGGAGACAAAATTTCGTTTTGGGGGTATCAGGACTCAAACTTCAAAGAATCAAACAGTTTTTAAATATAGAAGGCTCAGGTATAGAATTTCTATGGTCTCAATGTCAGTATCTTTACATTTTTAGCATTATGAAGTAAAACAAGTGACGGTGAGGAGAGCATATCACACCCTTAATCCAAAAGGTGAAATAAAATATATTTTACCTATAATAAGGTAAATTAAACCTGTAAAATATACTAGGAATATATTTTAATACTAAATACAATATTCTTAATATATTCTAATCAGTAAAACATAACATATATTCTAGATTTGCGATGTATGTAAAATTTTTTGAAAATGGTTTAGTAAGAGTCCTGAGATTGAAACAAAACAGCATAAAAAAATCATCAATTAAAATAATCGAGTAACATATTAAAGGACTGTGATAAAATGCTCAAATGACACTAAAAATATAAGGTATAATTTTCAATTGAATAACATATTTGATCTGATTCAATAAATAGAATGTGTAACATAAACTATTGGAAAAGTAGTTATATAAAAATAGAGATATAACTTGCCAAACACATCAATTACTTAGTAAAGGAATTGCAAACAACTAATTAAACTTTAAAAAAAAAAAAATATGGTTATAACAATTATACAAATAGATCACTGATTGCAAAAACATAATGATCCATTAACCATTTCATTCTTGTTACTCAAGCAATACTTATAATTAATACTGAAAATTTTATACATGCGTTAAAACTAGATCAATAAAACATGAAGATGCACACATAAACACAAATTTAGGAAACTAAAGTAAATATTGTACCACACTAAAACCATTTTTAGACTTACTGTTATATACTTACTTTCAAGACAGCCTCATGAATAAGAGAATTTATAATCAGAACCAAGAACCCCAAATTGATATAATTTGACAAACGAAAGCTCACTTTATATTTTACAGTTTACTATTATATATCTCATTCTATAACTTGTTTCATTAGAAAAAAAAATCATGCTAATAAGGAAAGAATTTAATGGAAAAATATCACTACAGGAAGAAAATAAATTTTATATATATATATATATATATATATATATATATATAGTTGACTGTATAACTTTAAATATGAAGATCGTCAGGGTTGCGGTAAAAAAAGGACAAATAATTTTTAATGTCCAACGTTCCAAAGCGATAGGTTAAACAGACCAAGAAAATAAATCTACTTCACAATCAAGCCTTAAGGCAATAAAACAATATACACACAATAAGATGGAGATATTAGTACTTAAAAAATAATATTCATATATTTGATCCAAAAACTGACTCAGTAAATATTTAAATATTAAAAGAGTTGAAATCATTGCATCTCTACAGTAATCTGTAATGAAGAACAATTTCCAATACTACAGTGGTCTTCTGAAAGTTAGTATAACATCTGTTTTAGGCCTTCAACTCTTTTTAACATTTAAGTCCCATTACTAATAGGCTGCAAAAACTGCTACTCACCAAAGTTGAAAATTAATAATATTTGTTGAATCAAAGTTAAATCCCCCTCAAATTCTAATGCCGAATGTTTATTTTCTTCATATTTTCATTAATTTCTATATACACCTATTTTGATAATGTATTATCTATTTTTATTATAAATTATACATGAACATTATCTGGGTCCTATGGTACTGACCATGTTAAAGTTGGATCATATATAAAATTATTACATGTCCAAATACATCTTATTGAACTAGCAATAGGCAGTAAAGCCATTAAAAAAAATAGGTTGAATAACAGAATAACTGCCAAAATTTTGCAAATTGATTGATCTATTTCATTTTACAGAACACATTCAAAATTGATTCATAGCTACCATGCTGTTAACTATATTTTTAAAATACTCTGTCAAATATAAGTACCATTTTAAACCAAATTTGTTTATTATCCAATTAATAATACAAGATTATAGATAACAACTCACCTTTCTTTTAAAGAAGCTGAACGAACTGGAGTTGAATGAAGTGTAGGGCAAGAGTTACCTGCATTTATCTTTGCTCTCAGCTCCAAATACCGTCGGTAAAACCTATTAAAGTTTTAACACAACATCCACAACACAAAATAGCAAAGCAACAAATAGAATATTTTACTTCATTACTATTGAAAATACAACAAACAACAACAATATATAACTATGAAATTGGATAACTACTTAGGATTAAGGTTTATCACACTAATGAAAATCTTAATTGTGGTACAAGCTTTTGTTAACATATGGTTATTAAAGCAAAGCAATGGTTAATAGGCTCTCGTAAAGTTTGATACAAGTTAAACTAATAAATAAAATAACAGGTACTTGTGTAGATGACAGACACTCGAGTGTAGACAGAGGCTGTTATGAAAAACATTGATAATGTTATTCTTCCTATAAGGTTTATCTAGTACTTCTTATGAGGTCTATTTTGTTTTTATTTGTTTTGTTTTTCTATGAGCAGGCTTTAAGAAAGTACATGTGACTATGAAAAACAAACTTTATATCATTGACTAAAAAGGATCTGTCGCGTATTTGTCTATGAATGAGCAAGCATATCAAACTCCAATTAATAATTTTATATATAAAAAATAACATTATGTCAGTTATAACCTACGCTATAATTATTATTGCTTTAATTGTATTACTGGTATCGACTCCCGCTTGCTTAATAGATGAATAAGCCCTTAAAGAATCCTGTTCAGTTGAGATTGAGGCTTAAGTTTGGAAATATTTGACAGTGTCTTCTTCTATAGAAGGCAATTACCAATTTCTTATCAGTTTTCATGAAAAAAAACTAAGAAGAAATATGACTAATACAAAAAAAAAAATATCTTAAGAGACAAAAAATAAGAACTTGAAAAAGAAAAGAAAAAAATTTAAAAATATAAAAAGAGAACTTCTAACCAAGTAAACATAGAACTGGTAAGAAAAGTTTATCATAGTGGCCACTGGCACAGCTCAGGACACCTGCCATCAACTTAGTACCAAATAATATTTTATTTCATAATTAAGAAATTGACGTGACATACAGATTTTAAATAATTAGATAACATCAAACTTTTTTGGAACCAAAAATATTTTATATCACTAGCAACCACACTTCAGTTTGTTTTAGACTGTAAAGATTTTATGAAAACATATTCATTGAAAATTAATTAGAGGTATAATGGTCATCTATCCATAAAAAGCAAATAATTTTTTTTTAAATGCTATACTGATCTACTAGTAATTTTTACACAAGTTATTAATAAAGGTGGATAGAGCCAACTAGATAATATGATAATATGATAAGATGATAAAATTCATGCTTACTTCTACGTCAATGTTTAAGGAACTCTTAAGCTATCACAACTTACATTTAGACCATATTCTGCAAAAAGGAACCAAGACACATAACAACTTAACTCAGAAAAATATATTTAACCCATTAGTCACAAGAATTATCTTTTTTTAAATTATTTCATCTGTTTATATTTAAAATGAAACTTAGGGTTCTTTAGGTTTTACTAATTTTACCTGTTACCACGTGGAAACGCTAGACACTTGCACATGGTGCTTAGCAAAATAGCTTGAATTTTTCCTTGACCATTTTTGAATTAATAATACTAGTTATCTCACTATGCATTAATTAATAAATAAAAATTACTTATTTTTCACTACTATATTTACTTATTAAATGCACTTATCTGTTGATACATGTAAAGTATATATTGGAATCAGGTACAATTACTGAGTAACAGTAAGGAAAAATAGTAATTGTATAATATATAGAATAGTAAAAAAGTAATAGTGGTTAAAAAGGTAAACAAATATAAAAAAGGTTATACTTAATACCTCAAAACTGTGTTTAAACATCCAGATTTTTCTTAATTCGTCCATGAGGGGAAGAGAAGTGGTTTATTTACATTTTGATTATTTCAAAAATCATGAGTTAGCACAGATGAACATGTGATGATAATTTGATCTTTTGATAAATCAAAATATGCATGGAAACTACACATTCTGAGGTCTGGTTGCATATTAAGGGTTTGGTGATTTTATAGATGGTATAAGCATGCAGGGTTGGATTTTTTTTGTAGGACATAGAAGAGTACTTTAGGGGAAATATAATATGGCGTTAACTCATTTTTACAAATTTTAAAGTCGATTCTTTTTTATCAGAATAGGGTCCTCCATTCATAACATAAAACCAGTCAAATTAACCGCTAAAACTTTCACATGGATGATCTATTAAGTAGTTCTTAATATTCATAATTAAATTCGATGATAGAATTATACTGTCAATGAATGTATTTTGGTCTTTAATTGTGATGTACTTTTTAATATTTTCCCAATTTTACTCACATATCTCTCGAAATATTTGAAAATAGTGCTTTCACATGGAGATATTATTTCAACTACATTGTTACACATATTTATACTTTCGAAGATTTTTTCAATTCTAATGAATTTATATCATAATTATTATTTCTTTTTAGCTTATTTTCCTATTGGAGATAAATATTTAGAAATGATCTATAAAGACAAATCTATATTGTTTATGAATTGTTAAATAATGAATTTTCCTAAACAATTTTATCATTATTCCTTGGATCCGAGGTAATAGTATAATCAGCAAATTATGACTTATTTTTCATTTTTTTTATCTTCATGACCAACTAATTTTTAT
>NW_027112482.1:92781-143366 GCF_000696795.3 Halyomorpha halys
AATAACAATCATTGGTTCATTGAATGGTTTGTGGTAATTTCTCATATTTCTTCCATTTTATTAGGATACTCTTTTCACCCATCATTATTAATTAATCCTATTAATTTTTAATCTAGTTTAGCTGAAAATTTTATTAATTCCTATTTGCTACTTGAACCTTCAAAAGTATGCTTCAAAGTTGCTATAATCCTATAGTATTTAACTTCATGATTTCAATTTTTAGGAATAAGAAAAGAATGAGCACTATTCATATGTAACTTCATCTTCTTTTTAAAAGTTTTAGTTGGCATCAATGAGGACAGGATGTGATAGTAACTATTTACATATTGTGGAAAGTAAATCAAGAATGAAGTAAAATATTCATTTGTAAAAATGGCAAAGATTATTCAGTTATGCAAAGTCAGCATAATACACATAGCATACCTTGGCAATCCAAAAACAAAAAAATAAATAAAAATAAACAACCAGAGATACACAGAAAAACTTACTTTTCATCAGCCTCAAAGCTTTGAGTCCTTCTGAGAACAACTTCCTGCGGTGTTTCAGACTTAGCATTGGGAGGCCTCATACTAGTGCCAGAATCTCCCGGAAGAGAACCTCCAGTAGGACTTTCTTTCTCACCAATTTCTGAAAAATAAGTCAACCTTGACACATAGAACAAATAAGTCTTCCTAATCAAAAAAATAACCATAGTACTAATTATAAAACATTTTTATATCAAACGTTCTGTTTAGGACAAACATTCTCTAATACCTTTATTAATCAGGCAATAATTTTATCCATGAAAGTAACATTGAAAACAATAATAAATAGAAATACTAATAACTACAAAAAGTATAATTATATCATCAAGTATACTTATATCATACCTTTAATTATAGTACTACAGTAGTATATCATACCTACTTATATTTTCAACATATTAAAATTGAATATTAATAATTTTTTCCTAAAGCAAAACTTTTTGATACAATATTGTGTAAATCACTTCAGTAACAGAACACCCATAATGGGATATTATCTTACTTAAAACATGTACATCTAACCTTTAACAGGGGTTTAAACTTATAAAAAATAAATTATAATTCATAAGAGATAAACAATACTTTAAAAAATATAACTAAATTTTAACTGAGTGAAAATGTACCAGAAGCTTATCTCAATACGAAAGAATATTTACTGAAACATGTACAATGCTTTCATTAGTGACTAGTTTGGTTTATAAACTAATATACTAATTAATTCAAAATATGAAATACATATTGGTTGCTTACTAAGAGATATATTAGGCCTTTGATCCTGTAATCGACTTCTAAAAGATCCTGGCCTCCTCCAAGAAAGAGCTTCTTCAGTTTCATTCTGTTGTTTAACTTTGGAATTCTGAACCTAATCAATAAAAATAGATAACAATTTCAATACTTTTAAAATTGTGGGTCTCATAATTATGCGGGGAGTGAGAAATTACTTTTATTTTTTTCAAAAATAGAATTAATGAAGTTTATCTATAGTTGATAATATATACAAAATATTAGTGGTAAAGGAATATTAGTTAATATCTGCCTTGTGCTCAGATTTATTATTATTATTATTACAGCATTATATTATTATTATTACAGCAGTGACAAAATATAAAATGATAAAAAAATTAGTAGTTCTTTTGTATAGTCAAAGCCTTGTGCACCAAAATTTATGCTTCAATCTTGACAACTCATTATATCACCTCATTATACAACTGGGATTATAACAGCCATTTAATCTGTTCGAGGAAAAATATTGCAATCTGTTCAGTTTGAATAATTAATATATATATACATACACACACACACACACACACACACATATATATATCAGGATTGCAGTTATAACAACCGACTTTAATACTGATGATTCTCTTTTCTTTTTCCAGTCAGGCAGACAATGGATGTGACAAAAATTTTGGTGTCATTAAATGAACATCTAAACTTTAAGACAGAGGTATTTTTATGTTCCAAGGTTGCATATTGCAAGTTGTAGCTAAATCATATTACAGTACAATGCAATATATACTTTTCTATTGCTCCTCTGTAGTGGACATTGACTTTAATCCAACAAGTGTCTGGCCCCATAGCTATCAGATTAGAGAGAGTTTACTATATCCCGCTCTTGATTGTAAACAACAGTCATAGTTTGTAAATTTTTCCACTCTCTATGATAAGTAAGTCATGTTTGAAGATTGTTTTATAATGCTAATGGATTAAGGCAAGTTATAGCACTTTTAGAAAAAGTAAAATTAAAAACACTTCTATTACAATCCATTGAAAAAGAACTTTCGGTTTACTGATTTTACGCAACAGTATGTAAAAGAAATTTATGTCAGCATCAAATCTAACCACTCCCTCTAAGACTTCCTAACCAACCTGGTCAGTCTACTCATTCTAAAATCAGTTTACAGTAGAAGAAAGAGAAACTATATTGATTAATTCTCTGTCTATTATCTATTAATTCACTGTCACAGAGCGGATTTGAACCTGTACTAGCATAGGAAGTAATAAATCTATTATTAAATTTATTGTTATTAAACGTTTATCTGCCAGTTCATATCCTGGATAAAGGAGGATTGAGAGGAGGGCTAACGACAAGCCTTCTGTGAAAAAAGCATCAAGTTACTAGTGCTTACTACAAATCCTCAGGATTCGGACTGTCTTACAGAAATGTCATAGAACTCCCACAAAAGTGTTTGAATTGAGAATATTATGATCCCTTGACAGACAGGGACTCCTTAATGAAATGAAGGACCAATAGTCTTAACATATGCATACCGTACCAATTCAGAAAATAAGATGGACGGGATGAGGTAAACTCAGCAGAAATGAGTTAGAGTTAAATCATAGCAGAGATGAGAGAGAATAGTCATGGATTTGGTTTTGGATTATTGATCTCAGATAAAATCTGAAGTCCTCGATTCCCAACTAATACCTCACAGCATTGATGCCCAATTTATTTTGGAAAACTAAAAAACAAAGCAGCAGGAACAGATAACATCTCAGTAGAATTTCTGAAAGATTATACCATCCTTTGAGAGGAATGGACATCCTAGCCAAGCAAATTTGAGGAAACGCTGATGGAATAAGGCCTTGTGAAAGACCGGAGTACAGCCAAGACTCAGAGGACCTGAATAAAACAGAACTATCAATCAGGCATGCTAACAACAAAGAGGACTGGGGATAAGTAGTTGGGCTGCCCAAGGACTACTTCATGCATATGTTGTACCAATAATGAATGAATAAATTTTTATAGAGAAGTTCAGGGAAACTGAATTAGGATTTCCAGTAGTAATATAATTCAAAGTGAAGAAACAAATACATAAATTATATATGTGTTTAAAAAAAAAAAAAATTACACTTCTTAAACTTATTTAAAAAATAACTTACCAGGGAATTAGGAACTGTTTTGTTTATATCAGCTAAAGATGGTAATCTCTGGGACTCTTCTTTGTTGACACGATTTTTTTTTTCTGTAGAAAAAATAAGAATTGTAAAATAGCATTGCGATCACATAGAACTTAAAAAATCAGGGTAGAATATGAACAATATACAAAAGGTATTATGATGACCTAGGTAATAAAAAACAATGAAAAAAAATATATAAAGTAGTCTGTGTTTTAATAATAATTTATGATTTAGTATTTAAATATACTTTTTTAAAATATTGTAAGGAGGAAAGGTTTTTTAGCCACACTATTGCTCTCATTCCTAAAAAAGAGGTTTGCATATTGGTAGACCAGTAGACTACTATCTGCAAATGGTGATGGGTCCTAATATAAATTTTGGGTTTTAGTGCATTATACTTAATATTATATATTGTAAATAATAAAAAAAAAAATTCGTTTTTAGGTTTATTAGACTACAAGCAGAAAAAAATAATTTTTTTTTTATCAATTCAGTGATCACAATTCACATTTCAGCCAACGTTAGTCATTCTCACATCATATATATATATATATATATTTGTAAGCTGGTCAAAATCATAAAAATACTGATCATTAAATCACTGGTGTTTGGTTTAGATGGATTAAATTGCCATTAAAAAAAATTCTTTTTGACAAAAATAAAAAGCTTTTTTATTGGTAGCAAAAGCTTCAAAAGTTTCAAATGAGTTTGTGCATATTAACTACATGCAGACTCAACTTTTTGGTATAAATGATGACTTAAGCCACTTTGATCTAACACCAGTGATATATGGATAATTAGTTATATTTTAATTAATAATTTAAAAATATATATGAATATTTAAAACAAAACCCAAGCATTATTTTTCTTTTAAGTACTTATTTATTAGACCAACAGGAGTATACATTTGTTGTGGGTTATAACCTGATGCCATAAACTGTTTTGTATTTTTGTGAATTTAGTCCCTACCTCTACATAAAAGGAAAAACAATAATTAAGATGATGATTATCATTATAAAATTGACCATCTACATCGAAACCTGAGTACTAGAAAAAGGAGTGATGAATGCTTAACTACTAAATATTGTGAACTATAATATTAGTCCAATTCATTTATGTATACACCTAAAAACCCAGTTACAATGGATTGATTAAAAAAACAAAAAATTTTGAGTTTCATACATTAAGAAGTAAAAAATATACCAATTAAAAGTTTTCACTTTTGTATTTTTTTTTACTCCTGCCAAAACTTCATTTTGTTTTTCAAAAGCTAACATGCATTTTCTATGAATTAATAGTTCAATTGCTACCTGAACAATCAAGTAGTTTAAAAATACGTATTGAAATATTTCAGGTGTGCAACCCACCAGAAGCTGGTTTATTTAAGAAAAACCCTAAAATTTATCACTCATGTTTTGTTCAGCTCATAATATTTCTACAAGTGCTCAAATTTAAGCAAATTTATTCTACTTCAAAAAGAGATTTGTAATTTCTTTTATGGTGTAGGCAGTGTTAAGCCCATGTCATGAAAGAAATTACAGAAACATTTTTGAAGTAGAATAGTTTTGCTAAAATTCGAGCCCTAATAGAACTCCTTACATTTTCAGTAACTCAGATTCTTCAAATTATAATTTTTAAGCCTAAACGTACTGAACTAGGGATAAAGTGGTACATACATATATATTTTTTGGCAAGTGACTACTTCCCTCCAAAAAAAAGAATATGAAAATCTACACAAATTTTAATTGAAATATCTCAAACCAAAATTTAGTGAAATTCTTAAAACTAAGAACATGGGAAATATTCCTTATTATAAAAACACACAGAACATATAAGATCATTAAATATTAATATCTTAACAGTACTTAAAATAAATGAATATAAAGCAAAGCTCAGAAAGTCATAAACCAAAGTGACCGACCATCTAGAACTAGAGAATATGCACATTAATTTTTTTCTATTCTAATAAAATCGTGCAAAAACAAGGTTTATTAGCAACTGCACAAGTATTTGTAACAATTTGCATGCAAACTTTTTTAAAGTAACTAATATGCAACATTATCCTTAGGATAGAGCAAAGCAAATTGGAGAAGTAAAATTTAACTATTAAATAATTTTTAAAATGTGTGATGTTTAAAATAATAAGTAGCATAATCAAGTGTGTAGTGACAAACTAACAGTAGTTTGATGGAAGAAAGTTGAACGATTTCATTAAAGAGAATGATTGACTTTCTGTTTAACCAAATTCCTCGCTTTCAAGTAAATCCATATTTTATAAACAGCAGGCCCTCCTTAATGGCCTGTTTAAACCAATAAAGCGAAGTATCTAAGAAATATTTTAAAAACAACTCTAGTTGCCCAACATTGAAATGGGAGAGCCTGTATAAGAACAATTAATATAGATTTATCACAATCTTATATTAGGAATCTAAGAATTTATCTACTGGTATCGGGGGAGAGGGGGAGGCGAACTTGTACAGAAAGTACTGATTGTGGATGTTTTGTATTGGTAAAAAGTACTAATTATGATATTGTGGACTACAGTGGGGTGAAACACACATAAAGTGAAACAATAATGCACTTATCCACTGACCATTATCCCCTCTCTCTTCTATCTTCTCACATTAATACATATTATGGTAAAATGGCTATTTTTATGTTGTTACTTAGTATTAACCAGACTGGGAGGGATAAGATAAATTTCTCAGGATGTAAAATAAATATTAACTGGACCACATGGGAATTGAACTTAAATATACTTTAAACAACTTCTAATAGGTTTAAAAATTCTACAATTGCGTGTCTTGTTATATAATTTGTTAAATCTCATAAGATATTTGATAAATAGGAAGGAATAAAGTGCCCAGTTGTCAGGCTATAGAGCTGAAATTTGAAATAGTTTCGCCAATATTGATTCTTTCACAATTAAGTGGAGTCAGCAATACCGCCCTTACTGCTGAAATAATCCTATTCCAGCAGACTATAAAAAATAGATTTTTTTTTCTTTTAAATGCAGCTACTAAAAACTTTCAGATTGAGTGAATTTCAAAACAGTAACAGTAATATATTAAAGGTACTAACATTATATAAAATCCATTAAATATTATTCAATAGCACAATGAAAGTAATACATTTTAACTAGCTGACCCATGTGAAAAATTTTCTCAATTCGTCATCAGATTTTAATAAATCAAGGGTTCACAGGTCCTTGTACAGCAAGTAATTGGTTCATAGAACTTTTGAAATTATGTATATGTCAGTACATTTTGTGCTGGCATATGCACAAAATAAAATAAATATTATATACAACATTATAATATTTCAATTCAATTTGAACTCAATAACTCTATGGAAATGCAATACTTGCCATAGATTATGAAGATTTCCCCTAAATATCAAATATCATTCAACAATTTAGCAGCTAAAAGTATCTAGTATCCAGTAAATAATAGCTGGTATTAATCAAGGATTATAATCAATAGCTAACTATCTACATGGAGTTAGCTCCTTACTCAAGGAAAAATAATATGTTTAACTTCTTAAACACTTAATTGGTATTCTGTACCTATGCTTCTAATGACCTGTTGTCGGGAATTTCTTTAGGGAATCCTATTTCCTTTTTTCTTCTTTTATTTAATCAATGGACAACCAAGGTATCGTTTTTATTCTTTTGATATAGATGATAGTAAAAGAAAAATATGTCCTTCTTGTTCAGGTCCAATATATAATATATTTTCCAAATTATAAAGGATGTAAATTTCCACCAAAATAGCCCCCATAACATTATGTCAGCACTCACCAAGATCCACTCAATTAATAGGTTAATAGTATAGAGATTTATCATTATTTTGATGAATCATTTCTTATTTAATATTTTCAGTGATTTTAAGTGAGTTTTAAATGTGAAAAATTCTACTCTAAAGTAAAATGTCTTCAAAATAGATTTTTCTACAGCCTAAACTAAAATAAAAATCACTGAAGAAATTAAAGATGGAACAATTCATCGAACAAAATGAAAAATGTTTAAATTAAACTTATTAATAGAACAGAGGATGGTGAATATTGACGTCACTGGTAGCCATGATGGTATAGAAACCGTTTTAGTACAAACTTACATAATTTGAATTTAAGTCCTTAATATAAATACTGGATTTTAAATAATACATTTTTTAAATTATTAAAAAATTTAAAAAATGAGATTTTAATAAGATCTTTGTTGTTTATTTAATAAATTTTATGTTATAAGATTAGCAGCTTTGTGTTGAATTTATGTAATTTTTTTCAAATGTGCTTATTTTTTCAGAAAAATTTGCTAATTAAAAATAAAATAATATTTAAAATCAATAATTAGTATGAAAAATATAACAATATATTACTATTATAAACATTACACCAGTAAGTAAACTTCGAACCGTAAATATTAAGAAAAAATTTAAAATTTATAATAAATGTCTTAGTGTTTGAAGAGCTCTTACTGTTGTCAGACAACTCATTTCAATGTATTGCTCTAAAAAGGGTGTTGTCCATGATACTTTGGTTCCTAACCTGACAAATCCACCAAATTCTCATCAAGATGAAATTAGTGTTTCTAAGATTGGATTTGGAACGAAGATTGTTTAATATCAAAAAATAAAATTCTCTACCAACAGGCTATCTTGCTCTCAAAAAAGCATTAATGTATGTAAAAACTAACAATAAGTAATTTTCAAACTTCACAAATCATAATTACATAAAAAAAACAGATGAAATTAAATATATTTCATACCCAAGAATAAATAATATTAATAATAATTACTTACCGGTAATTTGGACAAACTATAATATATATTTTTAAAAATACATAAATAATGAAAATAGCCTTTTTATTACCAGGCATACAAGGCATATAATTCCAAAACCAGCCAAGCCCATTTTCAGGTTTTAATTTTTTTTCTTTAAGTTTTTGTAGTGGATTATTATATCAAATTTTAAGATTTTTTATTCAATTTTTAACCTCACTTGTAATTTTAGAATAATTATAATATTTTAATGTTGGCAACTCCTCTCCTCCTGAAGAAGGTTCTGGTTTAGTTACCTTTACGAGGTGTTTGGAACTGGACATAAATTATTTTAGAGTAATTGCATTGCTATTTTAATTGTTATATCCTGTGTCTGGATGATAACTCATTTTACTGCATAATGTATGTTTTTCAGATGTTTACTAATGTCTTGATGATGCCTGAATAGGCAAGAATTTGGCGATGTTAATAAATTTTTTGTGACTACAATGGCCTTATTGTGTATTATTCGTAAATAGTCTCTGCCCTTGGGTATCCTGTTTTTCACAAAGTGGATTATTATGTGATTTAATTGATTTTGGGAGAAAACATTTCACCTCCTGACAATCCAGTTCAAAATCTGTTAAAGGAAAAAAATAAAAATAAAATGGATTTGGCTGGTTTTAGAATTTCACATTCCCTATAACATATAAATTAAGATTTAAATAGTGAAGCTAACAATTCAAACCTTGTTAAGAAAAAAAAGAAAGAAAAAGAGAGAGAAAAAAAGAAGCAGTTTCAAATAAACAAAGCTGAACTGATTTAGTAACAAAAAAAAATTGAAATGCATATAAGCTCAAACAATTTATAGAAAGTAAAAGCATATCAACTTTAATCATGCAGAATTAATTTAAATAAATGAAAATAATAATAATAATTCTTAACGCCCATGTAGATAAACAAGCAGTCTAACTGACTGGTTTAAAGCTAATGCCTCGTCTAAAACATATCATTCACAAGATTATAGTTATTTCCAATACATGCTCCCACAGGTTCTCAGTAAAACTTGCACCAAAACAAGTAACTGATATCTTGATAAGTTCAATGATATATTTCAAGACATCATTCATTCGAGAAACTATAATTTACTAAAGAACCAATTCCAAACAGAAAAGACAAGCAATATTAGCCATTCGTCATATAGGAAGGAAAAACTGGTATAGGAGAACCATAGTGTACAAAGAAAACTCAAAATTTTTGAGAAACATTCAACATACACGTCTATGTACAAGACCTAAGAATGAGCAATTGATAAAAAACATGAAAGTGCCATGAAAACATTGAGTTATTTAATGGAAAGATTTTATACAAATGAGATTCATTCACTAGGCCTTTCTCACCTGAATTTGATTCTTCATCTGAAACATCGGTACTATTACCTGTATCCGATGTTTCAGTACTTAGAGAGTCTACATCATCATCATCATCATGATCATCATCATCAGATTCTGTATGAAACAGCAAACAGAAATTTTTCTTGAAGAAATGAAAATTTATGTATATCTACATAAACACTTTAATATGATGTATTAACTAGAATAACTCATCTAAATTAAAACACACACATACACATGATAAAAGTTGAAGAAGGTATATTTTTACAATATTCACTAATGATATCAATGAATTTCACTCAGGAATAATTTGAAATAAACACCCAAAAACCAAAAACTCATTAAAAACACAGCTCCGATGGTATTAGTAATAATAAATAGAATACTTTTCGCATTTAAGGTTAATACCAATTTAAAAAAATGACGTCATTATGTATCCTTAGAGAAGAAATGGCCACAGCAAGTCATCAGCATGAACTGCATAAATTTTAGTATGAATATATTTTATATAAGTGGATTATATGAAGTTAATGACAACTGGCAACTCATTAAACCAATTTGCAAATCTAACAAACAATAAGAAATGATTTTATTTGACTTTTTTTATGAAAACAAAATTATTCCTAATATATTTTAGGAATATAATAGGGTGGAGGTAGGACAAATGCAGCCTCCTAAAATATTATTAGATGATCTTTGACCTTGAATAATACATTATTAGAAAAAACTATTTCACAATTTTTTAAAAAAATTAAATCGATTGTTTTACTATCCACATTACCTAAGCATTTAGAAAAAGTTAAGTTTTTGAGTAATAAATTCCATGTTTTTACAATTCCTGCCGACTTCCATGTTTGCCCTACCACTAAATGGAACAAAAGCAGATATTGGCTTATATTTATTTAAAAACTGTAACAATAGCTGAAATGGAGCATATGCAAATCTCAGTGAAAAAAATTTTTTTTTACCTCTAAATTGGTAGAAAAATGATATTTTTTTTTCAATAAGTATGATCTCTAGTTTTAAAACAGAAAAATATGTTTCATACAGAGGTGTAGAAACAACCATTTTCCTATCAGGTGATAAAATGTTTCAGATAAGGAGGAATATACTGAGAAGTTTTTAAGGTAAGACCCTGAAACATGGTCACTTTACTAATAAGTTTTGCATGTCTTCTCTTTTAAGCATTTACCGCACTCCAGCATGAGTTTATGACGCGCAGTTATAACTCCCTTATGCATTCTGCTCAGCCAATATACTGGGCTCATACCTGCCTAGGCTATATCTATCCTAAAAAAACAAATCAAATGTTTTAGATTGTCAGATAAAGAAGTGAAAACCACAACTACAGGAAAAATCTAGTACAAATTCAAAAGAAAAAATTACAATATTATAGATTAGACACACGCTAAGAAGTGGAGTCTGAATTAACTATATATATCGTAAAAATATAATATATACTTTCAAAGACGGTAACCTCTTAAGTATAAATATGAGAAGGTGGGTGGGGTGCAGTCAGTCAGAATACATAAATAAGTACAACTTATTCATTTGTGCTGACTTTTCAACCTGAATATCTAATCCTGATCTGCTTCAGGACTGAAAAACAAAAAAAAAAAAAGATAACAAGCTTAATTCAGATAAAATTAAATAATAATAATCATTAACTTGGAAACATAAATAACAATAAATTAAGTAGATAGTAGATGATAATTTTAAAAGATAAAATATAATGCGGTGGAGGTAAAAATTATACAAAACCAATGATAAAAAAAAAGTAAAATCAGACAATGCCAATGTAAAATTAATTTTAATTTTTCACTAATTATATATTTTTAATCATTAATTACATATTTTATTACGTTAATTTTAATTATGCACTATTTAAATTTTCTCCCACACCTTTCATTATGTTTAGTTCTTTATTTACACAAGCATTGTCTGATTTTCCTTTTTTTCTCTTTTATTTTATATAATTCTCACCTCCACAATACTAAAGTTTATCTTCTATTAGTATCATCTACTATCTATTTTTTATTGTTATGTGTGATTCCTAGTTTGTTTATTGTTATTATTTGTTTTTTTATTTTCTCTGAATTAAGTTTGTTATCTTGTTTTTGCTTTCCAGTCCTGATGAAGCCATAAATTCAGGTCAATACGTCAGCACTAATAAATAAGTTTTACTTATTTCTGTATAATTACTGACTGCACCCCCAACCATCTCCTCATATTGAATTCAATAAAAAGGTCAACTATAAACACATAAATATTTTTTAAGAAGACAACAGAAAACCTACTCTTTCTACCCTGCCTCACAATCAATTTAAACTTTTAAATACAATAAAACTATCTTAAAATGCAAAACTTTTAAAAATTTAAAATCCCTTAACTTGATATTTAACATTTTTCTTCGCTAGAAGCCATACTGTTATGATGATCAACTGAGAAACTATAAAACTGTTAAGTAAATGTTTGGTGATTATCATCAAGACAAATGTACATTGTTGCACAATTCTATCAATTTTATGACAATAAATCATGAATTAATATCATTAATATACTAAAATTCATTCTTTATACTATGAAGAGTATTAGTCAGAAAATTAACATAAAATAAAACGAAGCTTTAAAATATGTTAATTTGAAAATTACAAATATTTTTATATTCTTATTATAATATTTGTTGTGTTAATTTGAAAAAATTAACAGCAGTAATACAAAACAAAGCTGTTAGAACAGTTTTAAAATATTCATAACCAGCTTTTACCAATTTAAACTATGAAGGTAACTTTTTATGCTAAAAATTAACAATAATATGTCAAATGTACATCAAGAAACATGTTGTAATCCAATATAATGTTATATTCCTTCCACCTCAATCAATTAGGATTAAAAAAATTTCTTTTGTATTTTGTTTGGTACAATGAGATAAGTGTAAGGCTAAGTTGTCCACCTCAAAAGCCCAAGGGATAACTTACAGTGCGGAAAAAAAACACAAACTTTTTATATTTGGCTGAAAAATCTCTTGAATATCAGCTTCTACTACACAATTGTCCATGATCATTTGAAAGAGTTTAAAACTTTCTTCAAAATGCTGTTGTTAAATTTTGATTTAAATGTAGTACAGTATGTACATAAATTCACGTATCTACACACGCATGCAGGCACACATAGCACAGCATGTACGCACACGCACCCACAGATAATTGGCTACAGTTGGCTTAGTATGAGATACCCATGTAAATGATTTTAAAGGAAATCGTATGCTGCTTGGAATGTTAATATACAAATTTTGTATAGGAATATACGAGAGTTTGCCAAATAAACAAAACAAATAAAATGGTTTGTGTTTTTGCTAACAGAAAGTGATATTTATTAATTTATTTTCATAAAATTTAACACCTCTCATCAAGTTCCTCAAGGTTTTGCTAACTTGTAATACATTGACATATACATAATTGTCATTCATCGTTAAAACACAATGGATTACATAAACCCCCATAAATAGAAATAAAATGGATCAAAATATGGGTTTTAGAAATTTTAGGATGTTTCTTTGAAACTGCATGTACTGAATAATAGTAACTGAAATACTTGTAATAGTATCTGGAGTATTTTAGTAATAGTATATTGTATTCTGTACAACTATGAAATAGCACCTACAATGGTATATGTAAATAAAAAATCTTACCACTGCATTTTGAAGGAAATCAAGGAGCTAACTCCTATCTAACATTTGTACATCCAAATATTTCAGAGATTTTTCGGACAAAATAAAAATAAGTTTTTTTTTCCTCACTGAGAGCTATCTGTAGGACTGTAGAGGTCACAAACTTGACACTATTCTTACTATTCCGAATAATATACAAAAGAAAATTTGTTTATCCTAATAGATCCAAGGTGGACTCTTTTTTGCACCTATACTGGACCGCAGTTTCTTGGAATAGAAACGATCTATATCATTTATAATATTAATGCTAATAGATGACTTAAATACTTTGCAAACCTTTGAATCAATCCAATTAATTTGTATTTGCTATAACCTAACATTAGGTTCATGCTTTAATATTTGAAGGGATATCATAGTCATATATATCGTCAATAACAAACCTTAAAAAAAGTATTTCACAAGTACTTTATCCTATATGAATAAAAATAAAATAAATCAAGTTAATATAATAATTTCTAATACTTTAAAAATAACACAAAAGCAAACTGACTCAAACGTAACTCACCAACACTACTTTGTGTTTCATGAGGTTTCGTAGAAGATTCAGGATTGGCTGATTGGGAATGAATTTTAAGTTCAACTTTTTGAACTGAAGGAACTTTATCGGAGGAAGAATTTTCACTTTCATCTTCTTTATCACTTCCTTTTGACTCTAAACCATCTGAGATCAAGGGTTTTTGGATTGTTGATCTAAAAAAATTAAGAAATAAAAAAAATAAATATCTTTGTTTTAAGATAAAATAGTGTATTATAAAGAGTAATGACGGAATTCACAACATTTTAAATAATGAAGAAAAAATTAATTGCATAAAAGGGAGTAGATTAAGATGGGCTGAATTCAATATATATTGAACCTGGTTTATGGTGCCAGGTCATAACCTACAACAGAATATATAATCTGGACAGTCTAATTCATACGCACGCACACATATATTTGTGTGTGTGTGTGTGTATATATATATGTATATATATATATATATATACACATACATGAACAAAGATCATGAGCTTGAAAATTCTAGATATAATGATTGATGAAAAGAGAAGAGAGAGACACTGAAGTCATTGGGAGGCCAAAGTAAGAAATGCGTTTAACCACATTCTGAAATTTTTAGTGTCATCCGATTTGTAGCAAAAAACATTTTAGAATACCATCAAACTGGCAAAAGCATATTCAGTACAGTTTTTCCATTCCAAAACCTAAACTCCGCCTGTGCCAGACAGTTTGATGACTATCAAAACTGGTTGTTGGAACAAGTTTAATAATTAATATTGACTTAATGGTTAACTTAATTATAGTAGGAAGATAGCCCGAGAGGTAGTCAAAAAAGTAGAAATATTATCTTTTAACTTAAGTTAATAAGAAGAATATCAATAGTACAAACATTGTTTTTAAAAATCAACATAAAAATAATATCTAAAATTAGATAAGGAAATATAATCTATCAGGTTATTCCAATACAAATTTTTACTATCATCAAAATCATGTTTAAATAAACCCCATATTCTGTAATTTAATAATTTAAATAAAATATTGGTATTTATACTTGACCATATTTCATTTGCTGTGGGTAATGGAGTAACCAACCCTATAATTATCATTGTTTTAATTAAATCATAGGTAACAACCTATAGTCAACTAACTTCTGCTCACTCAAGACATAAATGAAACCCCAACAGATCCTTTTCAATTGAGACTGATGCATAAATCTGACTAAGCTTATGGTGCCAGGTCATAACCTACAACAGAATACATAATCTGGACAGTCTAATAAGTACCAATCCGATAGGAGCATGGTGCAAGAGGAAGAAGCTGAAGATGGTCACTGCCAAGACTTAGATCATTCTCTTAAGGAGTATGTCTAACACAGCCTACTCTATTATTCTCAATAAAGGAGAAGGTATATGGCCCATTGTGGTTGTTACATGCCTGGGTATAAGCCTTGAAAGGAAATTCAACATGATGCTTCACTTGGACTACATGAGAAGTAGGGCAGCTCTACCTCTTAATAATCAATGAGGGGAGCATTTTGTGGCCTCAGGTACCCAGCAATAGTGGCCATTTATAAAGAAGTAGTAGGTATCTTGAGATAGGCTGTTCCCTGCATGGAATCATAATATTTTATAGTTGGAGACAACAGATGGCTCTGCTAAGAGTCATTAAGGCGGACCTTCCTCCAGCAGGAACACAATACCAGTGGTCCTAAGCTTTTGTTTTTTTTTTTGCCACAGCACCCTTTTGGGGCTAAAACAATTTGTGGCACTCATATTATACTAAAAACAATTCGCGGCACACTTCTGGAGATAAAAAATATAAAAATATTATTACAATTATCCTCAGAGCGGTTGAGCATGTAGCAAAATAAGAAATAACTGTATATAGTAAATTCTATGCACAGTTTATTCAATATTTTGAGAAAGGTGGAATTCGTTTGCGGCACCCCTGGCATATGCTTGGGGTACTCTAGGATACCATAGCACCCACCCACTGACAAGGAAGTGGTACTTTATAGAATCAATTATTCATTTTTTTTTCTCAATAACGGTTAAAAAAATTGTGATTGAACTCAGTATATAAATGTACAATTGAAAGTTCTTTAATTTTAGATAGGTCTTATCCTCATTGAATTAGTTTGACATTGTATAGGAGACAAATATTCTAAAAAATCTTCCTCTAAAGTACCTTTTTTTTTTTTAGTGGAAATAAATAACTAGTTCTCATTGTTGTTAGTTCTAAATAATAGATAAATAAAAAAAAAAAAATAAAATAAATAACTAAAGGAGAAAAAATAGAGAAGGATTCAAATCGGGAAAAAACTGAGATCCCCCGATTTCAAGCATATGTTTATTGCTTCGTAATCTTCTGTTTAATACTTTGACTGCCACAGTACTTTTCAAGATTTCAGTCTAGGAAGCCAATTTATGTTTGGTCAGTTAAGCCAAGTAAGCAAACTACGAGTTATCTTGTAGGTTGGCGTCACAGGCAGTATCACCAACTACGAGATAACTCGTAGTTGACAGTCAATGAGTTAACAGCTGTATTTTGGGCAGTTATATTCGTTTAAAAGTTTATATTCGTTATTTTTGCCTCAAGAACCCTAAATACGTAATTTTATAGCAACAGAAAAATAGATATGTTTTGTTTGATATTTTTTTGTTTTCTGGTCGTAGATTTTGTTTTTCAAAAAACACAAAATATAGCGATAACTTGAACACAGGTCCACCAATCTACACACTTAGTAACTACAATATGACAGTTCCTAGCACAGCAGTGCTTGCAACAGTAATGAACTAAAAACAAATTTAATTAACATTCCCCTAAGCCTATTCAAATCATAGCCAAGAATCTTCTTGAACCTATGCAGGAGTATTAAATACTCGACATGAATTTCCTAATTTTCAGAAAAAAATTGTTTATTAAAAGCATATATTAAATCTGTGATCAGATAGCAAAATGTTTAAGTAGCTTTTATGTCTCTTCAAAGTGGCCAATTTTAAATTATGTTTTGCCAATATGGATTTCTTAGTCTTTTTTTGACTTATTATAACTTGTCACCATTGGTTTTCGATAAACTAAAAGAAAAGGTATATGAAACTTTATCACCCTAAAAACAACAACCAATGAGGCTCTCTTGTGTAGAAACCCCTTGTTTAAGAAAAAGTGACTTATAAAATTCTTCTATCTTTGCACAGAAATAATAAATTTTAAACAGGTTATTAAAAAATATAAACAATATAAACAAAAGGCTTGGGAGTTTGATTGGTTTGGTTTAAATATAAAATAAAACCTATGTACAAAATAAAATAAGTCACAATGTAAAAAAAAGAAACTTTTCCTGACATTCTACACAGTTTTAAAGATGTGATGTGGTCCCACACCTGGAATGTTATTTTAAATTTTTGAAGTCAACTTTATTTAATTTTAATGCAAAAGAAAAAACTGAGAGTGTGATTCGATAATGCTCCAAGAAATTCTGAATCCAACGATACTCCATTCATTCATTTGAAAGTGGCATGTTAAAGAGAGAGACCTTATGGAGGGCATTATCTTGAAAACAGTACATTTTAGGGCTTCAAAATGTAATGCTTATGGCATTCCTTTATTAGTAATTCATTATTTTTAATTCATTGGCAGCATAGCAGACGATAAATACCACAAACTGTAATATTTTACAATTAATGCATGGTCAGTTTGTTTAAATTGTTGCAGGTTTGTGTACCTTGTTTTCAGCCATGGTACATGGGCATAAGTAATTCTGAAACCATATTAATATTTTTGGAGAAACAATAAAAACAAATTTCAAAATCGTGAATAAAAAACTATTTCTTTCCTAGAATCCCCTATTACTAATTACACCGTATACATTCCACCTAATAAAATATCACACATACTATAATAATAAGCAGCTTGAACTCGATAATTATATTTAACCTAATTAGACACAAAGCAGGCAGGAGATAAGGCATACTATAAAAATGTTTTAAATTTAATTATTTAATTGTGATGCATTATTTCAACAAATATCAAATCATAATTGAAATATAAAATCATGATTAGTGGATGATCTCATTCAATTTCTTAAACCTTCAATAAAATTTTAAATTTCTACCAGAATAGAAAAGAAGCATGGAATGAATCAAGAATAAATATTTTATATATAATTTTATCACTTCTTTGAGACAAGTTTTGTTGTTCAAATAAAATAAATTTTATTCAAGTCCCAAAAACTCCATATTAATACTTTAAATGTCCAAATCTTTAAATGCCATCCTGGCCCACATCCTCAACGACAATCTTAACTACAAATTCACTCCTCATATCCAACTATTAAAATTTTTTTACAGGTTATTAGGCCTAGGTCTAATAAAATTAGTCAAATTAACCCATTTTGTCACTTATTAATTTAAATTTAAAACTTTTAATTACAAATTATCATAAAAAAATAAAATAGAAAATCAAGAATAGATGTTTGATCTCACGCTTTTTCTGAATTCCGAGAATTTAACAGAGAAAGGTATACTGTGCATATAATGTTCATGCTGCAAAGAGTGCACAATTTGGACAAAATATAAAACATGCTTTAAAAATAGCACAGAGTAGACAGGATAAAAAGCATTCTTAATCACATGCTGGATAAGCATGCAGCAAAAAAAGCACAGTGTAGATACAACTAATGATCTGGTAATAGTCAAGTCTAAAAACTGCAAGAGGAAAGGCATAGATTCCACTCTAATATGACAGCAAACAATTCTTATATAGCTAAGCTAACAATGTAACACCTACATTAATCTATAAAAAGTAACAAACGGAATAAAATTAAAAAAGACACTGTTACGAACATTTTATTAATGTTTTTCTTCCTATTAATATTGTTGTCCTTAGGAAGAGTCGATTGTTTTTTCTTAAGCTCCTCTAAGACACGTACCATTTCTGTCTCTGCAACATCAAACGCTGTCTGGCCCTTAAAAATACAAATTTAATTTAAATTAAAAATTATAATGAAATAATTTCAATAATGATAAAATAAATTTTAAACTTGGTGGTGAGGGATAATAATAGCTGTATTGAACAATAAAAAGAAGGATCCATTTATCATCAGACTTAGGTATAATGTTTCAGCAGGTTATGATTAGATTTACAAAATTGCACTAGAATATATTACTGTTCAATTAAATAGATAACTTTACATCATTATATTTAATCCAGTTTAAATACAATCAAATTAACCTCTGTGTACTGAGAATTCTTTAAAAAAATATGTTTTAAATCAAGTTAAATTAAATTGGCTTGAGAAATAAAACTAGTTGCCTATCTATAGTAAGACAGATTTTTTGGTTCCAATTATTTATTAATATTTTTAACATAGATAAAAAATTTAAAAAAAAAAACCTTAAGTTTCTTGCAAGATAGTTTTAGAATACCTTTTCACTGTCACTCGAGATGAAACAATGCCTCTGCTATAAGAAAAGTGAACCAAGGACACAATTTCTTGTAAGAAAATACCAATAATATTCAAGTTAGTGACATTTAATACCTTTAATTATTTATTTTTTCCCCAACAATTTATCAATGGGTATGGACCACCTCCAAAAGCCACTGCCAACTGGCCCGTTCTTGTGATGCCGCAATCAAGTTCCAGATTTGTAGGTAGTCTCTCCAGTCCACAGACACTACATCCAGCGACCTTTTTCTATGTCTTCCTACTCTTCTTAATCGTCCTGTTCAGTTCTTCTGTCACAAGCATCTTTGGAATACTGGAGCCATCTATCAGAGAGATGATTTGTCCAGCCTAGGCTTGACCACAATTATCAAGTCAAAGAGCTCATACAGTGCTCGGTTTTTTATTTAGCTCCAGACTGTTCAGTCTTTTACAGGTCTCAAGATTCCCCAAAGTATCCTCTGCTCAAAAATAAGTAGTCTTCATCTTCCTTGGTGGTAGCCAAAGCTTCTGAGCTGTATGTCAACACAGGGCGTATGAGCACTATATAAAAACTAATTTTAGTTTTGCTGCTGAGAGACTAGGTTCAATGTTTTGATAGGCTGAAGAAACATCAATTAGCAGCCGTTATGCTTCTATTGATTTCGAGGCTCGGATTATTTTTAGACCTAAGTTCTGTACCCGGATAGGTGAATGATTCAACCTGCTCTAACTTAAAGTCCATTTCTAGGACCCACCCCCAACACACATATAGTTTGTCTAGTGCTCATTGGTAGGGAGTCCCATACCCTTTGCCATTCTCTGAAGTCATAGAGGCCTCCTTAAGGACACACACTGATCTGACAATGAGATCAGTCATCCTCCTCCCCAATACCACTATTAGACCAAAAGGTCTACAACTAACTGATTTGAATCACTTATGTATAAATCTGAGGAACAATAATTTCATTAAAACTGTAATAACTGAACATAAACATTATTTTTTCTCAAGTATAAACTTGAGGATTTTCATTATAGTCAGCCAGTGATTGAACTGTCACCTTCAACCTCTTTTTCTATTTGTACATCAATATTTTTTTGGGGCTGTTATATGAGAATTTATCAGTAGTAAACCATTGCCTCAGAGCTCCAAGCAAGATATATCTCAATAAGTGTTTTAATCTTTGCTTCCCCACACCACATTGCTGACAAGTTAAAAAATACTTTTAGCCCACTGTAAGATCACAGGCAGCTGGCTACCCCAGAGGAAGGCTCTAATATAACAGCTACTGACCTCAGTCCTAATCTATTTATTATTCTGCATTAACAACCACAACATAACCTCAGAACTTAAAGTAATTTTCAACCATAATTTATTCTGTTAACAACTACGACTAACATTCTGCTAAATGTTTGAACTAATATTTCTATTAATTAAAATGGAAAAATTATTAGACTTTTGAAGTTTTACTTGCAATGAATTATAAGATGAAAATGCCAATATAATAATGTTCTTATTTGTTCTCAGGTCTCAGTAATGGAGTAGATTTAGCAGGTCTCCTCACAAACTCTTAGTATAACTACTACGCCTAATACATTAGCCATGGTAGGACTCAAATTATCAATTAAGGAACAAAGAGTTATTTTCATGGAACTGATGAATTGAATAATTTATTTTTTTAAACACAGGATAGAAGCTGTTAGCTGTCAGTCAAGAAAAGTTACAATGGTAAGTATAAAAGATGTAAATGCTATGTACATAACCTAGATCAAATAAAATTCTGTAAGATAAAGATAACTAAAATAAAAATCTAGAAGTTAAATATAACCATGAAATAAAATTATAACCTTATTATTATAAAAAAAAGTCCAACTTACAACACAGTTCCTAATATTCATATCACAATGTGCTTCAGCTAAAACCTCAGCAGCTTCCTTCTGCCCCCAGTGCGCTGCTGCATGAAGTGGAGTCCAACCATCTAAATCTTGGGCATCAACATCAGCACCAGCCTTGATCAGGATACTACACAACCATTTAAACAGAGATAAAGCTGAAATTGCAAATAAAAATGTATAAACAGTAGAGATGAGCTACTAAACAGACAAATCCTTTATAGGAAAGCAAATGTAGTAATACAGTTGATATTTTAGTGCACAATAGCAATCGACATTTATAAATACTCGTTTTATATTCTCATGTATATGAACTGCTCCTAAAATATGTTGTAAAGCAAATCACAGTTGAAAACATGGAAAAAAAACTCAAACTGTCATTATAACTGTAGTAAGATTATGATATGCACTATATACAATGAAAAGTTATAAAATTTTCTGTTTACAATAAAGGACATATTTAAAAGTTTAAAAATTCTGTTTTTAATAACTATAAGAACCAAAAGAAGTTTAAAAAAAACAACCAAAAGTAATGGAAGGAAAAAAATAACATTATTTTAGATTGATTATTTATATACGCAAAAATTTAATACGTCAATGGAGTACATCTGCTAAATCTGTTCAAGTTTATGTTTTCTCCCAGGTTTCTTGAAAAAACATTAAATATGATTTGATAGGATTTTTATTAAAATATAAAATTAAATAATCAAAGAAATCATTTACATAGCCCCCTAATAAATTTAAGCTGAACTCTCAGATCTCAGAACCCTTAAGTCCTCCTCCTAAAGTCAAAATTGCTTTCATCAAGGAGCTATAAAATAATTTTATGTAAAGTTAGTTAAAAGGGGATTGATAATCAAATAGATGAGTCAGTGGTTTGTATCATTGCTTAAGTTCTAATTGTTTCTCTCTCTAGTTCTAATCTCTCAGTGAACAGGCTATAGTTCATATACAATCAATGATATTTAAAAACTTTTTAGTACATCCAGAAATCTTGTTTAGCATTTTTAGTGAACAGTATTGTCTCTAAGGACCAAAGGATGACATTTAAAATGAGAAAATGATTATTTTAGAAAAAATTGTTTTCCTCTATAATAAATAATAAACCTCATATATAATAAATAAAACATACCTAAAATTTATGGGAAAATATGAGAAAACTAACAATGTGACAACAAAATCTTACTCCATGACTTTCAGATATCCCTTTGCAGCAGAAACATGAAGTGCCATGGCACCAGTCTTGGGGTGCGGTTTTTCGCATAAATAACCAGAACTCAACCAATTTTTGGCATCAGCTAACATCAGTCTTTCTTCTTCAGTACGAGCATTATCAGCATCAATACCTAACAAACAAATTAAAAAAAAAAAAAAAAAAAATCAGAAACTTATTTTCACCAAATGACAAAAAAAAATTAAATAAATATAACTAAATAATAATATTTTCACTATTATCAAATGAAGCCGTTTTATGGTGTATTCCAAGAAACCAATCAAGCTTTTAAAAAATTGGCATATACATCAGGTAATGAATTTGGATCCTTAACTACAACATTAAAAATAAATAAAAAGTGCTAATATGTACTATGTTTCACATTTTAAACATGAAAAAAGACTTGTTGGCACCTTTACAATTGTTTTTTCTCAGTATTTTGCTAAATAGAATTTTTTTTCTAAACATACATAATTTGTTTCTTATATCTATCTCCTAATTATCACATTAAGTAAGTTCACTCCAGATTTATTTTAAAAAAAACTATAGCTCATGGACTAAAATATGCTGTGTCTAATAGAGTATATTACACAGCTGAGTATATTTAAAAATACATAAATAAATATTCCAATTTAGTTATTTTATATACATTCTTGCCCTACATAACCTTCCAAAGAGAAGCATTAAATACATCCTTTGATCTAGGTAAATAATATTTTCACCCTCATGATATCCAGAGATATCATCTCATTCTTTCTTTTGTGCTAACTCATTTACTGTATCTATTAACTGAAATAGTATCTGTTAGAAAAAGCCTATTAACCTTAAAATATAAAAAGAAAAACAACAAAGAATCTTAACATTTTAATTAATATCTTGGCTCCCCAAAGTTTCCACCTTTTTCCGCCACTAGTAGACACCCCACATGTAGAAAAGACTGTTAGATGAATTTGACATCAAATCTCGGAGATAGCTATTATTATTTGTAAATTTACAACAAGAAAACAATATAACTAAAAATTACTATATCTATGGTAATATTCAGGATTTTTCAGATATTTACATCTTTAAAATGATGTGTTTGTCAATGACCGTAGACTTAATATGAGAAGATGGTCAGGCGTGCATTTAGTAATGATAAACAATATATTTATATATATTGAACAAGTTTTTTACTTATTTGTGATTCATTACTCCCAACCAACTTCTCCTCATTTATATCTTAAAAAATGTACACACTTCATAATTGAAAATAGTGAAAACATCAAGAACCAGGACATCATGATTAAATAAAAACCAATAAAGCTACTATATCTGTCAACCTAGTTTCTGTAACATGATATTTACCCAATTCTTCGATTTGTTGTTGAAGCATATCTTCCATTTCATCCGACTCTGCAACATCAACAGGCAGTTCACCATCGTTGTTAACTGCTGCCACATTAGCTCCTTTTTCAATCAGGTACCTAACATAATTTTAGTTTAAGCTTTAACAAATGAGAACAAGCATGAATTTAAAATGTTATTTTTCAAAATTTTACATTAAGAATAAAATACATCCTTTCATAAATTAAAATTTGTTATAAGAGAATAATCTGAAAAAAAAAAAAAATGAACCTAAGCCTGAACATATATTTAAAATATTTTTAATCCCCCTACAATTTGGACTGTGCCACTTGTTAAAGCCAAAAGAGTTATATGAAAATTTGTAACAATGCTTAATTGGTAAAAAATGAATATAGTGTTCTAAAATATCTGCCATAAAGATCTGCGTATAATTAAAAAATATAATGTACGCTCTTCTGTTTAATTGCTCTTCATTCTTTCTTATTTATTCAAAGAGTAGACATGCTGCCCTGTACAGAAATTGTGGCTTCTTTATAACTCAATTTTCCTATTTTAATAGGATTCGTTCAGCTGATTTCATTGGTCCTCACTATTCCACATCCACTTAATTCGTTATGAGCTGAATCTCTATCAAGTTTTTCTGTTATCCTCACGAACGTCGCAGAGAGGTGCTTACGTCTTGCTTTCTTAGCACTATGACCTAATCCAAGTAAGTCTTTACTTCTTCGCTCAGCTTTTGCCAGGTGTTCTGGTCCTTTGCCACCCCTTTCTAGCATTACAAAGAGAGTAAGGAAATTACAAAAGCAAAAGTATAAAAAATTAAGTGAATATAAGATGTTTGTTTTCATATTAATTTTTTGTTCTTTTCATATTTCTATCCACACCTGTCAAATATGAGATTGGCAATCAGCAGATTGCAGCCCTATGAACAAATAAAAAACTAACTGTACTAATACTTCTGGACTTCACTAAAGTTTTAGATTCTATGGACCATTCAATACTTCTTACCAAATTTAAATACCTATCGAGGTGTAGATAGTTGACCATAGATTAATGATTGGAGAAGTTTGTCAGGGGGTACAGTCAACAAAGAACAACATAATTAAACAAAACCAATCTTAATTTACACCAACCTTAAAGATCCAATTCTTCCTCAATACCGTTTCCACGTTATGTACCGTATCCCCAGTTCCACTTCTAATTGTAATGCATCCTACATTGGCAAAACAAAAAATTTGCTTAAAGACTGCATAACCCAGCACAAATATTCCGTCTCCTCCTGTAACTTCATGACTTCAAAATTATCCGAACATAGCTTAACACTCAAACACTCTTTTGATTTTGACAAAAACTCAATACAAGCCTCTATCCCTAACCACGACAAACGATTACTATCCGAAAGCATTTTTATACAATTAGAAGCTTCCCCAGTCAATCACAAAAAAGACAAACATAACCTATCCCTAGCCTATTCCCAAATAGTTAATTAATTAAAGCACCCATAATTTATTTTATTTTATCTATCATTATTAATATATATTTTTATTAAAAACAAAAAAAAAATTGTATTCATATTAATTTTTATTCATAACTATTTGACCTTAGGGTTCCTCCATAATTTTACATATCACTGGTTTTATGTTTTGTTTTTTTTAATGTGCAACTTGACTTCTATTTTTATCATTGGTATTTCATATCAATTGTTGTTTCATAACGGTCTTTCTTGACAGTTACGTTTCTAACAAATCCTTTGTCTGCCCGTAGCCCACTCTGGCGAGCCTTTCTAAAAATCAATCAGTTTTAGGCCTACCTTCTACGCCATAACATGAGTCTCCTATCTCGTTCTCATATTTCTTACATTATTCTTTTCCCATACTCCATATTCTACCTTTTTCCTATTGTGTGTGTATGTATGTGTGTATATATATACAGTTAGTACAAAAAGTCTACATACACCACAATATAAATTCATTTATGAAATAGTATACATTATTATGTATTAATTAAAGTTATACTTTATTTTTTTTCTATTAAAAAAGGTCTGAAGATTAAATCATGCTTATAATATCATTTCAGAATTGAATACATACAAAATGTTTTATAATAAATGTCTGCCATTGTTTGTTACAACAAATAAGTCTACATATACCTTGATTTAATCTTTTGAATGAAAACAAACATTTAATTTTTTTACATATGTATATATAGTTGACCATAAAAATTAATGTATAGGAAGATGGTCAGGGTTGCGGTCAAAGGAGAAACAAAAATAGTTTACAACTATTTATTTTCCTGTATAGGAAGATGGTCAGGGTTGCGGTCAAAGGAGAAACAAAAATAGTTTACAACTATGTGCTGATGGCAACATTAAAGTGCAAAGGAGAAAAAACCAAGCCATGAAATTGAAAAACTTATGCTGGACAGTTAAGCACGGAGGAGGAGGGTTCATGGTTTGGGGCTCTATGGCTTCAGCTGGAGTAGGCAACTTGAAGATCATCAAGGGAATGATGGATCAATATGTATACGTAGATGTCCTAAAACAAAATCTGCAACCCAGTGCTACCAAGTTAGTTCTAGAATCAAATTCTATTTTTCAACAGCATAACGATCCTAAACATCGTGCCAGAAGGGTCGAAAAATGGTTGCTGTACAATGCTCTAGGTCAGTTGAGAACACCACCACAATCGCCAGACCTTAACCCCATAAAGCACCTCTCGCAGGATCTTAAAATGAGGCTGAGGCATTACAAAATAAGAAATAAACGGCAACTATGAGCGGTCCTTAAAGATAAGTGGTTGAAAACGGATCCTACTTTTACAAAAAAAAAAAATTTTAGCACAAAGAATAATCGTTTGAAAGAGGTAATAAAAAATGAAGGAGGTCCCAAAGACGATTAGACAATTATTTGCGATGATAATTATTTTGTTATAGAATGCATATATGCGGCGTATGCAAAATTTGTTTGTGAAAACGTATTGTAACTTTTTCTCTATCATTTTCTGTTGTGTTTGTATCATTTTTAAGCAACTTTAAAATGTACCAAATTAATCAAAAGGTCCTGTATTTAAAAGGAAAAAATAAATAAATTATTTCATCTGTTTTTCTCTTAATAATAAGTGTATGCAGACTTTTTTTACTAACTATATATATATATATATATATATATTTAAGTATAGGTATATAAGTTAATACTCGCACTGCAATTCAGATATAAGCCACTCACTATTTTTCATTGTCGGTCATATTGTTCAATTCGTAGATTTAATAATTTTTCAGTTTTTTAGACACTACTTGCATATCTCATATTATACATATCTTCTTACCTACATGATATCATATTTCATCTTTCACTGTTTTCACTCTACTATCATCTAATTCCACGATTATCAATCAATTTATATTTTTACTTTTCAATTATCAGTTATCAATTTTTTATCATTTATGATTCAATTCAATATTTTGTATAATTCCAAATTTGTTTGTATACTATTCCTTTTCAATTTTATGTTTCTCTAAATGTTGTTATCTCTTTTGTTCTATAGCCCTGATGAAGACCTGAAACTCAGGTCGAAACGTCGCCATAAAATAAATAAATATGGTTTAAATATGTTGTTCTTTACTGACCCCACCACCCGATAAACTTCTCCAATCTTAAATCACTATCCTTTTCCAGTAGTTTCATTAGCTGGCTCCAATAATTCCTCTCTAATCGAACTGAAGTGTTTGCCATACCAAATCAACCTCCATGTTCCTTCCTTACCCTGTCCTCAGACGTAGTCCAGAATTTCAGTATCTCTCCCCTCCTGTTAAATTCCTATATTAATGATCTTCCTAATCCTATCAACTACTGTTCCTTCCTCCTGTACAATGATGACTTTCTTATCTATTTATCCTTCCTACTCTCTGATTTATGCACAGCATTTTCCAATATTCAAAAATACGTGATGGGGCCATAAATAAATTAAGGCTAAACACCATGAAAATTCTGGCCATTATCGTTGCCTCCAATTCCTTCCTGAGATCTAAGACCACCTATCCGACCTTAATCCTAAATGATCACCTCATCACCTCTGTTATAAACTTAAATATCACTTTTGACCAAACATTCAGGAGAGTATTACACACAGAACTAAAACAGTTTAACATTCCTTTTTAGCCCATTTCGCTGCCCTCTGGAATTCCCTCCTCACCAATATGATATGCCTCTTCCCTGTCTTCATTTAAATTCTCCCTTTTCCAATTCTTTCTCACAATGCAAACCAATGCTCTATAATCATAATAAACATGAGAATGAAATTTGGAACAGGTGAATAATTTGTTTACTTGTGAATTGGTTATTTTGACTTTAGTACTTCTTTTATTTTAATTGGGAATATTTATTTTTATTGTATTATTTATTTTTTTACAAATGTAATTTTTACAAATTACGTAATACTGAATAATATTATAGAAGTTATTATATTTTTACATATAAATGGATTATTTTATTTTTTACTTATTATTTCGTTTATTTTTAATTGAGAATGCTAATTTATTTACGTATTTTAAATTTATTTATATTCTAGACAGTGTACATATTAAATTATTTTTATTTTTTAGTTTCTAGTTAGATATTTTTTTTTTAATTGTATATTTATGTTATTCTAAAGGGACCCCGGTCCCAGAATATAATGGATTTTTCATCTACCTATCTAAAATAAAACATCAACCTAAGACAAGAGTCTAGGAGGGCTCATTTCGACTCTAAACATAACCAGAAGGTGGGAAAAAACTTTCTCAAGGTATTAAGCCTCTTTTGAAGTTGTAGACCATCGCCTCTTCACTCTTCTGTCAGATCCTCCCAGATAATTTTCTTTCATTTTGTGGAATCCATGTAAATTCTCACCAGTCATTGGCAGACCTGCTGAACCTTCTTTCTTAGACATATGCTTTAACAAATGCAAGGAGGAGGTCAAGAGGTACCACTCACTCAAAATAATATTTATGTCAGGGTTATTACATTTCAGACCAATATTTATCTTGCTAATAAATAAGTATTACTATTTACACAGTTAAGAAATTATTATGAATTCATTATACAAAATATATACATAGATATTAGTCATTAAAACTAACCTGGCAATAGAAAGGAATCCGCAAGAAGCAGTGGCATGGAGTGGAGTCCATCCTTCATTGTCACCTTTATTGACGTCAGCACCATTTTCAACAAGGAATTCCACCAACTCCAAATTGTCATCAATACAGGCCTGTAAAAGAATAAACTCATGAACTATATATATCACAATAGTTGATAGAAACCAAATACTAACATTAAAACAAAAAACTAATCATTATTTCTATTGGGTACATAATCACCTACATTATGAGGTTAATATTTTGTCGTTTCAGAATAAAATATGCCAGATGAGCCATTGTTGAAACACAGGTATATTCAGGAAATTATTTTTTAGACGAAAGTAGAAAATAAAATTTGGTAAATTTTATAATAGATAATGTGTAAAATAATCCCAACATTCTACTAACTTTTAGCTAGCTCAAACAAGACAGAGTCACGAGGAAAATAAGTTTGTGAATGCACAAGCACAAGACAAGCCGTTTCTTTTACTGCATTGGATACATTTTAAGAAGGGACTGAGGAAAGGAAATAAGACAAATATAAATGGGAAAAACAGTATTGTGTCAGATGACGGGGCTCATCAGTTGTCAGTAGTAGGTTTAGTTGTCCTCAGTTAAGTCTGAGATTATTTCTGTGCATATTTGGCTCCAACGGTTTTAGCTGTTTAAACTGAGAAAAGTATTGCAAAAGCTCAGACCCTTGGGATATTCCACAAGTGAGTGGTATCTCTTAGGATACCACTTCGCTGATATGAACAAGAGTTTAGAGAGGATATGGGAATTCGATGCCCTGTAGTGTCTTACATGACAAATGGGACACTGAGTCAAACGCTTCAGAGCAGTCTATTCAGATCAACGCTGTTGCATTGTTCTTCTTCATCTAATTGCTTACTTCCGCCTGTAATTTTCGCCAAGTGGTGATCCGAGCAGAGGCGAACCTGGAAGCCAGTCTGTCAAGTGGGATTAACTCAATCTCTGAGTTGTAGGTTTTGAGATAAAATAAATTATTTTTACTGCTAAGTAAAATCGATATGGACCAACTAGATACCAATCTATACAATCCCTTTTATTACAGCCTTATGTCAAACAGTACATAGGAATTAATAAAAACGATTATAAAAAAAATTAATAATCTCTGAAAATGTCATAAAAATCGGACTAATGATTCAACAGATTATATCAGAATACATTACCACAGATAGACAGGGAACAAAATTTGTTCCTTAATACCTAAAATGTCAAATGGGAGAGATTTTCAAACTGGAAGACCTATTGCTACACCACTCAAAGGCAGGGAAGGCTTTGTATTCATACAGGGAATGAATAAATATAATCATTTCAGAATCCAAAATTTGTATTCACATTTTACATTATGATACATTTCCATGTCGGTCTAAATTTGTAACTATAGTCAATTTTGTGTTCGAGCTTAATTGACCAAATCTTTAATCCGACTTTGATGGTTTTTCAGGGACTTTTGCGGATTGGCATCTATATGGTCCCGTATAGATTTTATCAAATTTCATCCACTACTTATGCTAACACATGCATGATCACATTTTTTTCAGCATAACTTTATTTCGAAAACGTCTCGTATAAATTTGGAGGGAAGTTAGGGATTAGTGTGGTTATAGTCTAGCATGAATTTCATCGAATTCCGTGGTTCCCTTCCGTAATGTGATTCTCAAACGATACATCAAATTTATTAAAACCATTATTAAATAAAAATAATAAAATTAATTCTTGAACTTTTAAATATAGGCAATTATATACATCCAGTAGAAATGGTGAGTAGGTCATGTATTATATACTTGGCAGACTTTTTTAAAAATTCCTACATGGATATAAGCTTCTCTACTTTCGCTAGAGAGAAAGAAAATCACAATAGCCAAATAAAAATAGTAGTGATGATCAGTTTAAAAATAGACAATAATCTAAAAATAAAGACAAAAGACTGGCCAGAGAGAGAAGAGAAAAAATATACGAAGAGCTGCACGAGTGACAGGAGCAAGGTCAATATAGAACTTGACCCTACAGCTATTCAGGCCAATTAATGAGAATTTACAATGACAATGTTCTCAAATAGGAGTAGGTGTTACTTAAGTGCCTCAATAGAATGTAACTTACGCTGGGCTCAACGGACCAGTTCCTAAATCGCAAATTATCAACTGCAGCAGCTCAAAACTTTCTTTGTCATAACAATATTAAAAAAAAAAACTTTAATATCAGTTCAGCTTTAGTAAATATATTATGCCAAAACTATTTAAATTATTATTATATAATAATAAAGGTTTAGCGAGTACGAAGCTGCTGATACCATCAATCGTTCTCAACATACATCTGTCCAGTGACGCCCCTCCAAACTCAAATCTACTAAATCAGTCTTAACGCAATCCTCCCATCAACGTTTCGGTCTACCCCTCGGATGTTTACCTATCGGTTCAGCGTTTATTAACATTTTAGGAATCCGTTCGTTACTATTTCCCACAACTTTCCACGCCCATCTTATTCGTGGCAATGGTACAACCTGAATTATATTTACCAAGTGCAGATACCACAATTCAGTGTTGTGTGGCCTTTCAACTTCCTGGTTAATAATGCATCCTTTTTCGGTTAGAATATTTTATTTTCAAAATTTTTAAGGCGCTGTTCTTCCCTTAGTGTAAAGGGGCACGTTTCACGTCAGTAAAGAACAGTAGGATGGATAATAGTCTCATAAATTTTAACTTATAACTTTAAGCGATTTCGTAATTAAAAAATAATAAACACTTCCCGCCATTAACCTAGCTTTTATTTCCTACATATATCACCGAAATTGCTCCATTTTCTTTTACTCCTCACCATATATTTAACGTTATGGCTTAAAAAGTAATTAATTATTTTTGTAAATCATGTAATAATTAATAATATAATTTAAATTAATAATAATCTAATAACAGTAATTAGATTGAAATGTTTAGTTTACAATTATTTAACAATTCATGTTTTGGTGATGCGTGGAATTATTCAATGCGTTGTTTATTTTATGGTTCTCTTAAATATGACCGATAACCAAAAATATTGACAAGTAGAATTTGAGAAAAAATCATACTTGTAAGAACTTCGTTATTTATTCAGAAGTTATTATTTTTGAAATGAAAGAAGATTAAATTTACTTCGAATTCGTTCAACATGATTCTCGTTGAAAGAAAAGAGCTAATTTCGGTTTCATATTGTGGCGTTTCATCGACTTTAAAAAAGAAACTGTGGTTTTTTCTGTTTATTAGGTGGTTTAAGAGTTATTCTGTAGCAATAAAAAAAAATGTGCGCTAAGTTAGCTTAAAATCGAACTTATCGTTCTAGTTTCTACAAAATTAAACTTTATAAAAAACAAATGAAGGTTTGGTTATTATTTCATATAAAGAATCATAATTTAATTGTTGAAATATAAACACAATAAAAACCCTATTTTTTTTTCTGTCTGTTATTTTAAAAACATGGAGTGTAGAGGAATATATGAGATAACGCGATCTACTCGTACTTCGTTTCATGATGAACCCCTGGAATATTAATTGAATAGAACTAGTCTGGTTCCTCTTTTGATCAAATGAAGGCTGGGTTGAATGGCCAGAATAACTCGTGAAGAGGCTAAAGATCAGCGAGGAGAACAGTACAGAAATAGATCCTTGAGAGAAAAACCGTTCCGATAATGTAAATTATTTTCTCTTCGCCCCCGCTTAATTCTAGCTCTTCTTAACAAATCTATTAGTTCGTGCAATAACATTTTCTCTAGCTTTTAAAAAATTCCTTATGATTCTTCAATTATAATTTACGTTGTTCATTATCTTCGAGTTATTTTTGGCTTATTAACAAATAATTTCATTACTCTTGTCCCGTTCGCAATCAACTGATTATACTTCAAGTTAGTAATGAGCGAAAAATCTATGAAATTCCTATATGTATTTTTCTACTTAATAATGTTCTTTGCTCTTTTTAAAAAAATAAAGTAATAATTAGTACTATCAGCAAATGAGCTAAATTACACAGAACATGGCAGGAGTTGGAATGAGGGAGACAGGAACAATGGTCAGTCGCGAGGTACCACCTGAAATTGAGCGTAATCGTATTGCCTGACTAGAGTATATCCTACATAATAGTTATCGCCCAATTACATTAGAAATGTCAGTAAATGAGGAGAAGGTGGTTGGGGGTGCGGTCAATGAAAAACACAAAGAAGTATGATTAACTTATTTTAATGTGCCAACGTTTCGGCTAGAATTTCTAGCCTTCTTCAGGGCTAAATGTAGAAATGTTAGTAGTGCTATATTTTGTACAAATGTATTTACGTGTCCCTTAGAGTTAGATAGAAGTGAAGGCTAATTTATTTAAAGAAAAAAAAGATAATTTAATACTGTTTTGGTGTCCTTATAACATTAAATTCTATTTTGGTATCCATAATAATTTAGTTTGTTTTTTTTAATACAAAATTGCACTTGAAAATCCAAACTTATAGTTAACCCTTCAATTTATATGTATTATTTTGTTTGTACTTTTTGTTTTTAAGTCCTTTTAATACACAAAGATGAAGTTGATCGGTTGACTATGTGCAAAGAAAAAGTTTCTTGGTATTTATGCTAAAAACTATTATAAAAAATAATTAATTTCAAGAAAAATTCGTACGTGATGGGTGAAAATCGAGTCAACTATCAGCAAACAAAAAATAACCCAAAATTAACAAATCAAATTTTGGTTCTAAGCATAGGTATTTAAGTATTTATTTTAATGATCAAACGCATATATCATTTTATTTCTTTCAACAAGAATAAATCCTGAGTGAACGGGGCCGCTAAAACAAAAATATTAATGTATGAAGTTCGAAAAATGCGATAAAGATTTCTGTTTATAAGAATTTTGGAAGTAATTCCATTCCTGGCAAACATTGCTGACATTGGTTGACGACATAATAAAAAAAATTAGCCGAAAACCTTCAGTTGCCAAACCAACGGATGGTGACCACCTTGTGACAAGGTGAAATAGTTGTAGAAATGGGTTCCTCGTGAATTGAACAACTGCCAAAATAGCAACGTCGGTATGAAGTGTGTAGAGCTCACTTCTTTCACGAAACCAATATGAACCTTTTCAAAGCGGAGCAGTTACTGTCCCATGATTCGGATTATATGTTACAAAAGATGTTTGAGCCGTAGTTGAATAAAGAAAAAGTACACAGAAAAAAAGGGTTTGATAGGGATTATCAGACTGTTTGAGGATAAGCAATCTACAAATTAAATGTTTCTAGCGATAAAAGAACTAGGAAAAATTATTTCATAAAAAAACCAAAAAAAAAACCAAAAAGTATCTAGAGGGTATGTATTTTATAAATAATGAAAACTTGAATACGAAAGTATCTCAAACGTCCCAATTTAATTCAGATCTTTCACTATATCAGTGAATGATATTTCATGTATATTCAATCACTCAAATTTGTTGAAACAAAACACGAAAAAATGTAGAAATCTGGGGCGCACAGAATGTTTTACTTATGACCTTGAGAAGAAATTAGTCCATATAAAAACCAACTAATTATTACTCAGGATGACAATCCCCTAACCAATATATTTAGTACATAATACAAGAGTCCAAGTGAAAAAAAGACGGTTATTTCACCCCAATTTTTGATAACTTTAATGAAAACTATATATAATAACTAGTAAAAATACATGAGTCTGCCAAGTATAGGTAGGCTGGCAGCTGTTTCAAAACGTTAAAAAAATTAATTTTTCATTCGGAGCTCTATGTCTTTAAAACTACCATCACCACGAGAAAACCTAAAAGAACATTATTTAAAGTAGATGAATTTATTTTGAGAAAACTATATCTGAAAGCAGGTGTCTATTACCACTCAAATTAAAGCTACTTTAATGCACTATAAAGTAGTTTATAAAGTTTCTTCCTAGGAGTAGCGGTTTTCATAATATTCGACAAAATAAATTCACAAAAGGCTGATTTCTAATTGTTCGGACAAACATTTTAATTTAAAAAAAAATATCTCAGGAAAAAAGTCTATTAGTAATCAAATTAATGTACTATAAAGTAGTTTATAACGTTTTTCTTCATAGAAGTAGTAGCAGTTTTTATGATATTTTTAATTTTGGAGAAAAAGAGTAAAACGTGCAGTATAGAATTAGTTATAATCATATATCTTTCCCATGATTCGAATTTCTGGCGAGGATTAGAATTTCGAGCTGGGGTACAAAACATGCTGTTGCACGAAAATACAGTCTCAAGTTAAAACAATTAAATGCCAAATAAAAAAATCATCACCTAAATAAATATGGGTGTATGTTAGTAATAATTGATTAAATAAAAATCCTATTTCATATTAACATGGTGATTACAGTGATTAGTTGTAACGCCGAACGTCTATAATGACCGTACGTACCCGGTCCCTTTGAGGTCGTTATAAACAATATTGTATTTGTAAATTTTCATGGATTTTTTTTTCTGCTATGAAAATTTGTTTTCAAGGATTTTTTTGGGGTGTGAAAAACGATTATTAACTTTGAACCTGTCTAGAAAACAGTAGTCTCAGAAAACATATCAAAGCGGTGTATTGTGGGACGCGGCCGGGCGCTTTTGACAATTTCCTATTTCCTTGCCCGTTTAGGTAGCTTCCGTATTCTCCTGTGTTTAGTTATATAACTACTTCGATCATATTTATCAATTTTATATATCTAATAATAATGAGATATGGTTGATTATTTAATATAACCAAAATTAAGGGTTTTCAATGAAGGTATTTTCTTTGAAAATTCGGCATTTAAACCCTGTCAGACAATTTAATTAAATGAGGATAAAAACTATCAGATATTAGAACTATTATACATTAATATATCGAGTTTAATCAAAATCGTCTTAGAAAAAATCGATTACATACAGTGGAACTGCCAGCCAGTCGATTTAATCGAGATAGTTTACTTGAAAATTTGGCATTTGAACCCTGTCAGACTATTTCAATGAGGATAAAACCTATATATTACAGATCCCTAGATTATACATTAATATACCGAGATTAATCAAAATCATCTAAGAGAAAATCGATTCTATAAAGTAGCACAGCTGGCCAGTCGATATAAAAAAAAAAAAAAAAAAAAAAAAAGTTATATTGTATTCTTTACTACAATTGCCTGGGGCTAATTTTTGAACTCAGTACGAAATGCACAATAAATATTCATTCATAAATTTCACTTTGAGATTGTTTTGGGTGTTAAAGTACGCTTTGATTAACTGATTATTTAGTACCGACAAGAGGACAAAATACTAATAAATAAAAAAGATTTCAAATGAATATTAACTTTTTCAAAAATATTAGTTAATATTTATTAACACATTGTAGTACTTTTTATATCGGATACTATATGTAAGTTGTGAAACCTCTTAACTCTAAACAAAATCATTACAATAGTACTTTAAAGAAGCATCCATCATTCTAGAGGCAATATTTTGAGTTAGAAACTAGGAACTAAATAATATTTTTATTATAGATTTTAGGATTATATAAATTCAAAATTTGTCATATCGGCATTAAGAAATAATTGTTACTTAAAAAAAAAAAGCTAAACAAATTTTAGCTTTTAATTTGAGTTAAAAACCAGAAATACCAAGGTACAAGATGTTCTCAATAGTGATGAAGTGTCTGATATTTAATTCGAAATAAACCATCAGCCTCCTCCGATCACTCCTCAAAATCACAACACAGCTAAATTTTAGTGTATAAAATTGAGAAAAAATTTAATTTCTTTCTTTTCGAATTCGATATACCACATGCATTAACACCAACATTTTAAATAAATTTGGAAGTATGCATCTTACAGGAACTTTAATTGTATTAAGATAGTACCATAACTACTCTTGTGTGGTTCACTGATCTGGCTTGACAAGATGTTTTTCGAAATGAAGTAAATTATTAGCTACTGTCTATCGTCACAACCGTTGGTACGAAGGATATCAATTTTTTTTTTTTCGTCCAGGAGATGTCTCTAGAATGAAACATTAATTCTCATTTTTTTAAATGAGTATGCTTTTTAAATTGTTTTTTGGCTTAAGCGACGCCATGACGCTCATATCATATCTGAAACTTTGAATTTCTGAATCATTAGAAATAAGGAACCACGTTTCAACAGTTCGAGACAAATCGAAAACTGCAGTTAGAAAAAGAGACCACCGTGAATTTGAGTTTGCTCATTGAGCATTGGAGAGTTTGCTAACACCTCAAATATGCAAGATGAACTATATTTAATGATGAACTATAATTATAACATGATGAGAGAAATTTGGATGTGGTTCAGGATAAAAAGGGATTAAATATCTTTTCGATGATATTCGCAATGAAAATGATAGGTGTGTATACATCCATGTGAGTCATATCGTCATGTCATCCGACGAGTGATAAAGCAATTACTTTAGGCATTGTGTACATTAGGCTGATATTACGTCACGACCCAATGGTTGATAAGGCACTCTCTGTGTCGTGCCAGGTAAGATTCAAACCGTTCATGATATTCGTCACTTCCTGACAGTCAGGAACAACTCATTGAAGACGCGAAGGACGACCCAAATCGGAATAAAAATGTGGAAACAACATGGGGAAAAAATTAAGCAACATCCAGCAACTTATTTCAGATGTATTCTGAATTTTTATTTTAATACTAAAAACATTTAATTAAAACTGCCTTTACCATATCAGGTCACTGGTAAATAAGACATAAATTATATCATCTTTTAATTTTTTTTATTTTTTTTTTTTATACTGCAGTCCTCGGAACAAATAACTGTTGGCGGCTCCTTCATTCTGGGCGTTCTAATAGCAGTAGCCCACAGCAAGGAGTTTTATCTTACCAAGCTCAGGTATGATAAAACTCCTTGATGGAGGTAAGCCGTACCATGGAGTCCTCAGCTAAGGCTACCAAAGGGTGCTAAAACAGTGGAATTTGCTAACGATCTCGCGGTAGTGGTTAAGGGAAAATACAAAGAACAGGTGACCGTCAAGTCTTTCCAGAGTATTTCTATCATTCGCAATTGGGTGGCGTACAAGGGACTACGGACTGCAATACGAAGGGCCTTGTTATTAGTAGCAGGAAAAGGAGGGAAGAATTTACTAATGCGAGTATGAAAGCAAGAAATTCAGTCCAAACCTTACTTGACGTATCTTGGGATCAGAATCATTGGCGGGCTGCAATTCTAGGTTCACATCCAATGGGTATGCGATAAGGCGGCTAGAGTGACTATGGCGCTGTCCTGGTTGATGCCCAACGTTGGAGGGCCTAGTCACAGGTAGGTTATTGATATTGAGCGTGGTCACCATTTTGCTCCATACGGCCGCAATAAGGAAACCATGGCGTACGAAGATTGATGGTGTTCGTCTATAGGCGGAGCACCTTGGGGGAGATCTGTGCATTTCATACGTGTACAAGGGGCGTGTGTGGTGGCCAGGATGCCAACCATAAAGATGAACATATTCTTAGGACTCAGAAAAGGGAGGAGACGATCGACAGCGGGCAAAAATGGTGGGATATAACGTCTAACGGAAATTGGATCCACGAACAGATTCTCTTTCTCCAACCATGAGTAGATAGAAAGCACGGTGAGGTTGACTACTACCTCAGCCAGTTGCAAACGGGACTAGAGGAGTGCCCAGTATGCCCAGCAGCAGACCAAAGTGCGGACCATCTGTTCTTTCCTGTCCTCGCTTTCAGGAATATATAAATGAGTTCAGGTCAGCGGATCAGTACAACTAATATTGTCTCGATAATGTTACTCTACCAGGACTGCTGATAAAAGGACCTAGCTAAGAGAAGTTGCGCGACCTGGTCGCTTAATATAGTTGAGTGTTTTTATCGAGCTTCAAATGTTCACTTTAGTACACTCAACTATATTCCAGATGTTTGATTTTTGTTTAGAGCGACAACTGTAACCAGGTCGCTCTACAATTAGGACACTACTTTACCCATTTAGAAGAGCGACATACCCAAGATTATCTCAAATATTTCAATAAAACCAGTGATAATAAAAGTGAGTGAAGATAACTGATCAATTAATGCGAATGTTGATGGTCCCATTTATATACCGATTAGTACTAACATCTCCAGGTGTTAATAAGAGAAGTCTGTTGTGTGTTGGCATCTTACGATTTACATGCCCCTTTCATAAATATGAAGAAAATATGAATCGCACATAACTCAAGAGATTATTCAGATGACAGTATAAACTTGACACATTTTTCTTTCTTTTTTTTATTTATTACAACTCTTATTACAGAAGAATGAGGTTTGAGAAATAAGAAACATACATACATTCGTACAAAACAGATGCGAGGTCTGAACTAATTAAAGAAATGTTTGGGAAAAGTCCAAGAAGATAGATTATTCAACAGCTAACCGATTAATAGTGCCACACAAAAGCCAGTTCTGAGCTTTCCAAATGAAAAAAAAATCTACTCTCATTAAGAATGAAAATGAAAATAAAAGAAAAAACTTAATAACAGAATCAGGGATTCAACGAAGGAATTAAAATGTTACACATATTTGAAAAACGAATAACAATAATAATTAAACTAAAAAAAAAAAAATGAATAAATAAAATCTGAGATTCTAGATAAAGGAGAGTTAAAACAAAGTGTAAAAATATAGACCTAAAATTTTTAATAGATTGAAAATAATCCGATCTAACTTACTTCAAAGTCAATGTAATATTGAACATTGAGCCGCTTAGTAGCGTTTAAGGAAGTCACAATTTGTACAGAGTTAAGAGATTACAATATTCGTTTCCAGTCTTAATTTAAATTCTGACTGAATAATCTTGTAAACATAGCAAAAGAAAATTAAAATTATAATTTACTACAAATTAAATTTAACAGTACTTCCTTACAGGGTACTGAACCTCTGAACCTTCATGGGTTGTAGCGGTACAGATTTTTAATTTTTTTAAAAATTAAATTCATCATTCATCACTCATTTTGAAATTAAAATCATAACACCTAGGTAAAATAATTACGAAAGAAGAATGGTTGAAAATCACAGAACAGAGGGATGATTCAAAACTGCATTGAACAACAGGGTGCACTAGATTTCCAACATCAAATTGAATAGAAGTGATTTTATAACATTACAAACCTGAATTCAGTATTGCTTTAATGGCTGCTATTGATGCCAGCTATTATTTTATTTATGTCCGGTTGCCAAGGTCGCGTATCAAAAGCAATATTTAAAAATACGGCTTTCAACAAACAAGCCACAAGGGACTTTAAAATACCTACAGCAAGTCTTCCGTGTGTTAAGAAAATAATAAAACTTCGAAAAGAAGAAAGATTATTTGATAGTAACAATATAGTATCACTGGAACTGATGATTGAGGGAAAATGGTTTAGCAAGTGGACCAGTAAACCCTTATAGTCAACTGCAAGTATATAACTAAAGGGGGTTCCAGCAGCCTCAAGTGGGATTTACTTCATATTAGGGACAAATAAAAATAAAATAAAGGATTATTAACTTCATTTATTAGTTCATATATATTTTAGAGGGTTGATAACTTTTAAAAGTACAAGTTATTATTTATTATAATTACATTTAATTATGACTGTGCAGTTATTGTTTGTTGATATATGTTTCCCATGTTTTTACTGAAACGAATCGGAAAAAAATATTATGTTTTAAATTTTCACCAGTGAAAACTGTCCTGGGTGACGGATCTCTCCTAATTTATATATTGGAATATATGGAAGAAACCAGTATTCTTTAAATAGTTCAAAATATTAGAATAGCCTATTTGTAATAAATTATAAAAGTAAAGCACCCCAAAATTGAAAACGTTTTCAATCAAGTCAGTTTTAATAGTTATTATTCAGTACTTGTAATTCTATATAATTTTCAGATGTTATTCAGTTAAACAGATGCGATCGGTCTCCTACTCATCATGTGTATGAAACAGATATGTATGATACGAACTAAGTCCAGCACGTCGAGTAAAACATCAATAATAAAAGTCATAAGGTGTAAAACGCACATAACTTTTATCCAGCACCGTATAATTGTATATAACTATATCACTGACATATAAAATAGAAAAGTAGACTAACAGTTATCACCATATCTAGGGATATGCTTTGGCGAACTGTCTAGCATGATAAAGTATCTAGGTTCGTTGAACAAGCGGTATTCTTATATTAATATATTAAGTATTATATATTAAGTATTCTTATTTCTTATGTTCTGTAAGCAAGGTTGGAAGGATTTTATGTTGGGCCAGTCTGTAACTTTACAATATTTGTCTTTGGCAAGGCTGCCAGTTTACAAATAAAAATTACCATTTTGTACAATAATGTTGATCAAGTAACATAGCAACAACTTTTAAATTCAAACAAATTTTGGAAGAACGTATTCCATTCCTGAAGTGTTTTAACAGAGATTTTTATAAGTTTACTTGAGATATAATGACTGTGCAAAGGATATTCAGAAAAGAAAAGTTACATTATTTAAAAATACAAAATTTAGAGAAAACGTTTTGATAGGCTTATAATTAACCTCTATTAGCTTGGATTGTGAATTTAAGGATTTTTCTATCAAAAGTCAATTTACCAACTTTGGGAAAGTTATAATTATAAAAAATACTAAGGGAGCATGTAGATAAATGTAATTCTTATTGAAAATATGTCTTTAGAAATAGGGTAACTAAATTAAATCGGGATAGAATTTTATTTTGTAAAAAAAACACTACTTTTCAAAAGTAGATACATTGACTTTTGTTATAAACTCCTCTTTTATAAATAAAGAAATTCTATAAACTCTCCATATCACAACATAAAACAGAGATCCTTATGCATTAAAGAGTTATATCAATTTCTTCTCTCTGGGTCTACAATAAAAGAACCAAATACCGGTTAGTAGATTTTTTTTAACCTATGAAATTAGTTAGTATCTTATGTCAATTCACGAGTTAAATCATTAAATTCATTTGGAATAAATAATTTTTGTGGAGATCTTGTCCTGGTTTATAATCATTAGCGTTACCCCATTCATTTTCTAAACTGTTGCACATCTTCAAAAAAATGGGAGCTGAAACATTTATAAAGAAAAATTCACAATTTTGATCTAGTCGTAACGAGACCGAAATGTGTTTGGATATGGTACATACTTCTTACTTTTGGCGTTAACCAAAGACCAAAAAGATTTTCACACCATTTTTTTCACTGTCTCCGTCCTAAGACAGAAAAGTTGGAGCGGTTCCCAGCAGCTTTTGTCTAAATCACGAAGCCAAATGATGAAGTATGCGTAATAGACATTTCTCACGAAACTATTAATGTCCTATCTTTACTAAGCAATTACGTTGTCACCACAAATATAACAGAATCCGTTTTTTTAAGAAATTACACTAATTACTAATGCAATTACGGTTTACATAATATAATAATACAATTGCAATTTCTTAAATTTTCATTAAGTGAAATAACCAAAATATGTAAATTTATGAGATTCCTTAGTTTTTTGTGCCCAAAAGTAGGTAGTCACAAAAATGGCGGGAAACCACTCAACTAAAAGACACGAAACTTTGAGAAACTTTCCTTAAATTTACAATCTAGTACCCAAAATTTCAAAACTATAAAAAAAAATATATAAAATTCCTGCACAGTTTCAACTTCTATCAAACATTATATAATCACATTTAACAGATAAAATTTAATTATTTTCAGATCAGAGACAGGCGGGTTTTTAATGTCCTTTTCTATTATTAACGCTGCACCGCCGCCATATTGCTTCCTGTCCTGTCTACTTATTTTAGGTCGGGAACGACACTACATCACTAGCTAAATAGGTTTCACAGAGTAAAACAATTTAAAAATTTATACGGTAAGCATTGAAACAATTATTTATTTTTTTAATTTTAATAAGTTATTATTACATAGAACATAATACACAGATTGAATCGGAGCAAGCAAAAACGTATTACTTAAAAGAACTCGAATCTAGAAAAATGCCAATTAAGTAACTTATCAAACCTCAGTTATTGGAAAAACATTGAATTTTAGCGAGAGCGTTAAAACACATTAAGGCATTAGGTAAACAGCGCGTATTAAACTTCGAGTATCTAAGAACCCAACTTAAACCGATCAAATTACCTTACAGATCAATTAGAAATCATATAAATCTTCGAAATATGATAATTAGAGGTAAAACGTATTGATATGCCTCCCAAAGTGTTTTAGTAATCGTGAGAACCATTTTGGTATTACAATCGACAGAAAAAAAGGGTTTTTCGACTATTGTGCACATGGGGTCATCAGTTTTGCTGAAAGGCTCCGAAAAAAGGGCAACTAAATTGATCCTTTTGGTCATAAGACACCAATAAATGTTTTTATTTAATTATTTTTGTATATATATTTAGCTTAGGAATAAAAATTTAAAAATACTTAATATTCAGAGATGAGCGATGAGTTATATTATACTAATAATAATAATATAACTTCTAATCAGGCACCATTTCGTTTCTATGGCAATGAGTTCTAATAGTACAAGAACCCAAGAGGAGAAAAAAGGCAGTTGTCTCACCCCAATTTTTGATTACTTTAATGAAAACTATGTATAATTACAAGTCAAAACTGATGAGTCTGCCAAGTATAGGTAGGGGTATAAAAAATGGCGGCTGTTTCAAAGAGATAAAATAACTAATTTTTCATTCGGAGCTCTATATCTTAAAAAGTAGGGACAACACAAGAAAACCTAAGAGAACGTCATTTAAAGAAGAGTAAATTTGCTAAAATATGAGCCCTAAAAGAGTTATTTACGTTAAATAGTTTTCGAGATATAGCTTTTTAAAAAGTAACATTTCATAAAAATGATGTATGGGACGTACTAAAAGATCAGTAGTTAGTGAATTTATTTTGAAAATTTTATATCTCAAAAATCATTTGATGATATAGATATAGAGCTCTGAATGAAAAATCAATGTTTTTTTAAGGTTTTGAAACAGCTGCCGCCATTTTGTAATGCCTCTACCTATACTTGGCAGACTCATCAATTTTGACTAGTAATTATACATAGTTTTTATTGAAGTAATCAAAAATTAGAGTGAGATAACTGCCTTTTTTTCTTCCCGGCTCTTGTACTATAAGGACCATCCAGGGCCCTGTTTCATAATGAAAGCTAATAGTGAGGTAATAATATTAATACTTATTTTTTTCATGAAAGGGATGACGATTAGTGATATTACAGGAATTAAAAAATACGTCGGTAGTAAAAATAGTAAAAGTCGGCGTAATTGAATTAAGATAAATCTACAAGACTAATAGTATTAGTTTGTACTTTATTATGAAACACCCTGGAGTGACCTGTGACTGGAATTAAATCTAGGGAAAGACACAGACAGCATATGGACGGATTTTTTAAATTTTTTATTTTTAGGATTTAAGTAATCTGAAACATAAAATCTCAAATTTTGAAGAAATAATTGTTTTTATATAGGTAGGTTAGAAAGATTCATAATTCAAAATAAAATAAAAAATCTTGATTCTATAGAACAATCTATGGATGTAAAATGTAGACAAATTCGACTTCTATCGAACTACATACAGATGACAAAATTGAAAAAAGCTTGGCAACGATTTGGTTATTAAAACGGTGCCAAATCTTTCAGATAACAATCTAATTGTATGGCACCAGTGTTAGTATACTGTTTCAAATATAAGCCGTCAGATATCAGGTAGCCCATTGGTTAGATTCCGATGCAGTGTATCAATCATCAATAATACCCCATTGAGTGCAATCACCCCAGAAGAACCTACTTACGGCAGACACAGTCTGATCAAGGAGGTAAGTCAGCCAAATGAATGAAGTAGCTGCCAGTTTAGTCACAATTATTTTGGATGGATCATTTAATCAACAAAGAGGATTTGCTACTGCGGGAATGGTCGTTTCAGGTAGAAGTTTTTTGAAGAAGCTTATTTACATTTCAAAATGAAATAGATTTACTTGATGTATTTTATGTAAAGTTGTAAATATCAATAAATAAATTTAATAATAAAAAAAAATTAAATAGTTAACGTCTGTTTGGGTTTGTTTGGAATGGATTAGTACAGATAGTAAAATCAAAAGTATACGATACCTGGAAACGACTTTATTATACACTGTAAAACTGGCTAAAACACATATGCAAGTTAGATAAGAAAAACGAGATTAAATTTTACTAAGAATTATAAATAATAATTAGCATCAAAGCAACATCGTTGATAACAGTTAAATGATTTGTAATATAGCATATAGCCCCAAAGAGGTGCAAAAGCCAGAAATATTAAGGCATACAGTGGTAAGAGGATTCAAAAACTGTATTCGTTCAATCGCTCATTAAGTACCCACCCGCGGTTTTTCGTAAACTCATTTTAAATTTATATCTCTAATTGATCTTTTATCATTCAAATGTTTGCCAAATTTTCACTTGAACCGCAGAATCAGGGTGAATGGACACTGCCGATTTTATGTAGAACGCATCCTATAGCTATGTCTTCTACTACGAGCTTTCAACACTGAGTTGAAAATGCGCCTCAAGTCACTGCTACAAGATGCAACGAACTCCAATCGAATATGGTTGTCAGTCTTTTAATAAGAGTGAAAAGAAATTTACAAGCAGAGCCGCAGCAGGGCTCTGAGTGCCCTCGGCGTTAGAAATATCTGCACTCTCCAATTCTGGGGAGTCTGACTAATTTTTTAGAATTTCGGTAAAATTGCTAGTTGTTTCAATATAAATACATTGTTATTATCAAATAAAAGCTAAAACTCAAATCAAGTCATCTGTAATTTATTTAATCACGTTTATTTTTCAGGTTTTACGAGTTAATGCAAATTTAATGTTTCAAAAAAACGAATTCTTAATTATAGATATAAAAGAAGATAAAATCATATCTACAGAAAAGTAAGAATAAGTCTAAAATTGTGCTAGTTATTAAAATTAATAAATGAATAAAGGAATAGCAACAAATCGGTGCTTATCGATGTACAAATAAATTACACTAACATAAATGAAAATGAATTAATAGAATTAAAAAAATATATTGAAATAGAAAGTATTAATGGAAAAAATGCGATTAATAAAACTAATTGTTATCAATTTTAATATAGATCAAATATCACAAACCTTAAAACAAAAATTAATAAACATATAATTTATAGAAAACCTCAGGCTAAAAATAAAAATATATATTTTATCAACAGAGATCACAAAAATAATTTGAAATGTCAACATTCGCCTCACACTGACAGAAGCACTCTTACTTATCTTACAATTCGCCTCCCATTGGGGTATATGTTCATATATATTGCATGGTGTAGCAACGGTTTAAATAACAAATTTGTGAACCCGCATTTAGTTTCAAGCGTTTTACCACCTCCTTTGAACTCTAAAAGCAATTCTGACTCCGATTTATTCGCTAGAGAGCTAGGTAGGTGTTATTAGTTTTTGTCTTTCCTGCTGGAATGTAAGACGCAATATTCCATTTATCTCGGTTTACCTTCAGGATCTTTGAAGAATGAGGATTCGTTAAGGCGATATTGGTCATGATGCAGTAATTGAGCTATGCAATGTTTTCTGAAGCAGCCTATTTCCACATAAAAATTAAATAGTTACCCCCTGATTGGTAATAACAGCCATACAATTAGAAAATAGGGACTGAAGAAAAAGTATTGCTTTAAAATCAAATGCATCAGGAATTAGTAATTCTGAAAGGCGCTGTTCTTATTCTAAAGAGACTCTTTTCTACGAAAAAGGCACCACGTCTTATGCCTCAAAATCAAATCAAAATTGCAAGAAGTTACGTAAGAGAAAATCTACCGAAAACCACTTGTTAACATTTGGATGGACTCCGATTCGGTCGAAGTCGCTGCAATAACTTTCACTCCGTATCTTGTTCTATAGGATGGAGGTTTGCTGAGATCGGTAGGCTCGTGTCTGCCGGACAATTCTAAGCATTCAGTAATGATTATAATTGCGAGTTTACAATTTTCTGGCTAGATCGAGTGTTTCATAGCCAAAAATATAAATTGTTATGGCTAAACCACATAAACCAACTTTCGTGGAGATTCATCTTCAGACTTCAAAAGCAAACACAAGGTGTACCCTGCAATTTTATTTAAATGTAACATTCTTATAATTTTTCCCGTTATGTGCTTCCATCAGCAAACTGTTAAAAGTAGGTGATACATCAGGTTGGGGGAACATTTACATTAACATCCGCACAGTACACAAAGCAGCACACTACATATACCTCACAAATATAAACGAAGAACATGTACAGTACACACCCTATGCAAGCACCACCAGGTAGATTACATCCTTAGAGCGAATGGGTAGTCCCACTATCTGAAATTTCTACTATCAAGAAACAAACATAAGCCTCTTTCAATATTAATCAAATCAGTAACCGAACCGCCATTCCCAATAAGAATTTAACCGTTAAACATTGAACTATATTGTCTTTGAACCGACCTGAAACACTAACAGCAATTCTTAATCAAATTGATAATAAGAAATCTGACTGCCATCCCGGGAATTCAGTGGACAGGACAGGGGATATTAGAAAAGAAGAAACCCATCATATACCTGTAGTACATTTCCAGTGAAAGACAGGCAGTTGGTAGTCAAAGACAAATATAAGAAACATACCTTTGAATTCAACCACATAATTTATAAGCAATATAATTAATTACAAGAGTCTCAGCGTATATACTTTCAACAGAAGTCACATGAGAACAAGATAAATTTTACAAAATGCTTAAAAGGACCATGAAAGCATGACCAAAATATAAGATGAAAATAATAGCTGGTGACTTTAACGCTAAAATTGGTAAGGAAGAATATATACCCAACGATTGGGAATCACAGAACGCAGATGAACGTAAATGGCTACCAGCTCATCAATTTTGCTGTTTCTCTGGGGACATCACAGGGTGCTCTCTTTCCTCAAAAAGCGATTTACAAGGAAACATAGAAACCACCTGATAGTTACTACCATTCAGATCGATCATATTGACACAAAGCATATTTCGAAAATGTGTCTACAGAGGAGGAAACCTTGAGCCTGCAACGGCAGCGGTACAATTCCAGAATGGGCAAGCTGAATTTCATGACGGCCCCAAAGAATGAAAACTTGACCATCCCACTCTGGATGGAATAGCTTGGTAACCTATAGGAAACCTCGTTCTCCTTGTCGTTTGTCAGAAATAGCAAATGTGAACTCGACAATTTATGGATTTTTCCATAATACAAACAGTAGCAAAAAACCCATAAGTCTAAAGTAATCTTACTGAAGAAACGAAAAAGGTGAGTTCTAGACTAATGGTAAAGGTATCGAAGATCAATGGATTCAACATTTCATAGACCTTCTTCACCAAGAAATAACGGAGAAAGACACATCTCTGATTTTCTTGAACAGTAGTAGAAAATCCGACAGAAAAAAGTATTGATTTTATTCAGAGTTGGACGTATTCCAAAGATAGTGTCGTAGACTGGAGTTACTTTATGGAGGTAGTCCTACTGACTTTCCTAAATCTATTACAGTTGTTACAAATTAACTTCAGTCTACGGGATAATCTATGGAAAAGTTAAAAAAAAAAAAATCTAATGTGCCACTATCTCAGAAAAGCAGCGACATGAGATTTCATGTCAGACACGCTCAGTCAACAAACAGAATATAAGAATTTATAACATAACTTTTATGCACACTTTGCTCTGAACGGATCTTCTTTTTCGTTTATTATTATTTTTTTTTTTTTTTATGCTGTAAAAAAGGAAAAAACTAATGTTCTTTTCATCAATTTATTTTATTTAATTACTATTTTAATAGTGCATACGCCCCGGTGAGAAAGATTTTATGATGGCTCGTTATGAAACATAGAACAATGATCCAGGTTTGATATGATAGTTGATCTAGAGGACTTGAATGCTAAGGAAGGTATTGCTGCTTTATGCTGTAGATAGATTCAATCTTCATAATCGTCCAACAATAACGGAATCCGACTGATCATTTTATTTGATTTTTTTAGATTACGAGCCTAAAATTAGTGGTCGATTACAATATATTTTTTTCCAATGAGGAATGAATATATTCAAATGTAGAGGGGAAAATTAAGAATGAGAAAAATTGTCTTGGAGAAGTTTGTCGGGGGGTGCGGTCAGCAAAGAACAACATAAATAAACAAAACCATATTTATTTATTTTATGCCGACGTTTCGACCTGAGTTTCAGGTCTTCATCAGGGGTTGTGGCGTAGAAGGCAGGTTGTAACTCGTCAACCAAATTAATCTTTCTCAGGCAAGATCCAACCAACTTAGTCTGAGGACCTGCAGTGGAGCAAATATGAACTCAAAATATAACCTTATCTCGAAGGAGATGGACAGAATCCTCAGACTGCAGAAAGCTCAATCAAAAGTGTGACAGGAACCACGGCCGGTATTGGTCAAAATTGCGAAATAATGTCAGGCAACTGGCAAAAGTTTGGACAGATGAGCTAGTTTTATTAAGAGTTGCTCAGGGTTCGCAAGCAACATAGGTCAAGATCTGATTATCGCAGGAGAGAACACTTCGAACATGACAATGGGGGGGGGGGGGGCTAAAAAGCGATTTAGGTTTGGGAAGTGTCGAAATTCGGGCAGAATCAGATGAAACAAAATAGTTGAGAGATTCTAGGAGCTAATGTTACGGACATGGTCGAGAACGTCCTTCTAGATAAATGTTCTAAAGGAATAATGGTCGTAACTCATATGATGCGATAGGAGGATTATTAAATTACCACAGCGTAATTGGCATTTCCAGTTGTGTCTAATATATAATGGACATTACTGCCTTAAAAATAAAATAGCATCAAGCTAAATATCTGCATCAAGCTAACTGTGAGACCGGTGCCTAGTTACCTCGCATGAGGTAAAAGACCGACCACGATTGTCACAACGGCAAATCCAACAGGCACCTCTGAGTATAGGATGATACATTTTAGAAAGAATGGAGGTGTTGAGTCTCTTATCTGTGAAATAAGTGACACCTTCTTAGAAGCACTAATTTACCACAAAAACTTACGACCTTAATAGTAACTCATATAATGGAAGTAATAAGGCCCAATCACGAAATAAAACCTCCAAATCTTTAAGTGGAATATGCTTCAAAAAATTATCAAGTTAATGTGAGAGGGTGATAATTAACGAAAGGAAAGCAATAAGCACTTTATGGAGACTTGGACACTATTATGAGATAAATATTAATTGGCAGATTACACTGGATATGGCAAAGGAGGAGAATGGAAATTACCTTAGAGTTAGCTACAGTTTTTCAGTTGGAGAGAAGTGTAGGGCGACAAGACTGAGGTGGAGGGACGAGGTATCCCCTAACGCTAATACTTCCACGGTACAGCAGTGCAAGATGCGAAGCCAAGAAACACCTTGTATTGTATAGCTACAAGAGAGTTGTATTGGTTATTTGAACGATTTCGAAACTAGATAATGATAAGCAGAACTGAACTTTCTTCGCCTAAACTGAGCTAACTGTACACTTAATTTAAATAGAAGCGAGACAATGGTCGACAAATACATTGTTTGATAATGGTCAACAAATACATTGTTTCTGGGTTTGAGAAGCAACTTCAACCATTGTTAAGCATTATAAACTTGCATGAAAATGAAGTAGATTGACGTTAACCGGTATCTGCGATCACTGGGGCTCAAGTCATGCAGGATTGCCTACTATTCAAACCTCACTTACGTCTAAGGGAAAGTTGTAATACTGA
>NW_027112482.1:143506-186362 GCF_000696795.3 Halyomorpha halys
GAGAGCATTTCTCAAAATATAATATGACATGGGAAATATATATTTGACAACATATAAATTAACTTGTCAAGTTTTATTTCACTGCAACCCTACGATTCAGTAAAAAAATCACTAAGGGCAATTAAAACTATTTAAAAATTTCATAACGATTCTTAACTATCAATTATATACCTATGATTGAAAAAAAATTAAACAATTTAAGTTTAAATATTAAATAATTATCAATGAAAAGATGTGACGACATAAAACACTTTTTACAAAAGTGGAGATATTACAGAATCTGGATGCAGTTTTTATAATATAAAAGTTTGGTAAGCGTTACGGTAACAGGAAAGAAAAGATCTTTGCTTGGTATTTTAGGCTTTAACTAAGCATGGCTAATGATAATTCTTTCCGCTTTCTACCGATATCTCATAGTTACCGAAGCGCGGCTATTTCCATAGTTTAAAAAAGTACCTACTTTTTATACAATTTTTATTTTATTTACTAACAAATAAAATCAAATGTTTTTTAATTAAAAACTAAGTTTTTGATAAAGAACAGTCAGGCGTGAGTAAATTCTTCTTGTATGATGTTTTTCTTTAGAATCAAGCAAAATATATAAATACTTTATTGCAACATAAATAAGAAACAATTTTTTTTTTTTTAAATCAATGTGTTTAAGAATTACTTTGCTAAAAAAATTATAAATAATGCATTGATTTCAATTAATATATATTAATTGCATCAATAAAGGTAATTTCTGTAAGAATCAAATTACCTACATTAATTTAAGTCATCACAAATACAAGCATAAAAGACTGAAACATTTGACTCTTTAGTTATTAGTGACATAGGTTTGTTTTATTGTATATTTGTCAGGAGAATGGGTTTTGTTCTCATTTTTTTTTTCTCCCACATGTTGTAAGTTTCCTTTATTTAATTTCTTTAAAACCAGACAACTGTTAAACTTGTTAGTTAGAAAAGTGTATGCTTAAATTACATACTAGTACTTAAATTAAATTGTATATTTGTAAATAATTGTAAAATAAGATTTTAAAAAATGAACTATCAACTGTAAAAAATGCTTTAAACAATTGACCTATTTTTTTTAAACTTGGTCCATAAATTCTATAAACTGGGTAAATAAAAAATTCTTTTTAATAATAAGCACTTAGAATTTATAGTAACTGATATTAATAAATCATTATTTATTATTATTATCATTTAATGTTTACTGTAATTTTTATTACTATTATTTTATATTACTTGGTGTTATAATATTAGTTTATAGAAAACTTTGGAATTTTTAGTAACAGTTATTTTTAAAATTTATTTTTACTGATATAAATTTTACAAAGTTTAATTTCTTTCTTCACAAAATGACACTTTAATCAAGATTACTAAAATCGAAAAATTGTATAAAAATAAAACATTAAGTTTAATGGTGTAGTATAATTGGTAAAAATCATTAAAACTGAAAATAATAATTATCTGTGAAAATTCAACAATTATTATTTATAATAAACTTTCAATAAGAAATTGAATAATTATATTAAAGTTTTAAAAAGAGATAAGCTAAATAAAATCTATAATATTGAACCATATCTAATACTGTCATTTAGTAATTGTATATACAAAGTTGATAGGACTTAAATTTTAAGAGATGCAGGCTCTAACATTCAAGCCTTTAAATGAAAGTAAATTGTTTTTTAAGAATAGCACTTTATTGCATGTTTTAGTGCAAACATAATGGTGATATCTAATGATGTTTTCTTTAATATATGTCTGTGATTCATCAAAATCCTTTGATGACCAATGTGATAGCTAACGAATTGATCAGTGTAATTAGATAAAATTATTATAGAACTCTTTAGTACAGTAATTCTAGAATTGCAGTGGTTTCCAAATGCTTTACCATATTAACTTCAACAAATTGAATGAATAAGTAAAAAATAGATAATTTAAGTGTAAACCATTACCTAAATGTGGAAGATTTAAAAAAAAAAACTAATAATGCAATTTATTACAAAGAAGTCTTGACTAACAAGATATATAAACAAGATATAACTGCTGGATGCTTATGAAATTTATGGATCTTAATATTCATCTTACAGACTGAGTTAAAACAGGGATAATAAATACAGCGATACAAAAAAAAAATTATAAGATATAGACATAATCTATGATAACTAAAACCAAAATTAAATGCTCGAACAGTACTTCAAAATTGGTTTTAACCAGTTATTTTAATGAATAACTATTATAAACCTATTATCAAATATTATATCATTACTTCATCTATAATAGCTACACAGTTATGAAAATAACTGTCTCGATATTATTCCTACAACTCCTAAACTTAATAACATCTCGTAAATCAGCAATGATTTATAATTTTGGATATATAAAAAGAACTACGTAGGATTTTAAATATTACTAAAGATAAAACTTTCAAACTGAAATATTGAGCCAAAAGTATTGTGCAAAAATAGAGCTGATCCTGGCCAGAATAGCTCTGTTCTGGGTATATATTTAGAAAACTACTTTAAAAGGGACAAATAGATAAGAGGCAATAATAAACATATAATAATATATAAATACAGTAAGGATTTAAGATTAGTGCAATAAAATGTAATACTTCTTCATTTAAAGTTACTTAATAAAATAAAAATTAATAAAACAAGAAAAATACAAAAGTAAATCATCCCTAATCTCAAATAGTTTAGTTTTAAGACTAAGGAACACTAAAGAAGATTAGGTGATATAATATCGAAGGTTTTAACACACTTTCAGTAAAGCCTTTGTACACAATATAACATGTATGATACTTTTTTTTAAGTTGTCTAAAAATGAAACTTATCCATCAGTGTAAATCAGACTAAATTATGATCCACATATACAGGAAATACTAGATATAAACTTAAAATGATAGATTAAATTCAAATGAATAAACAAGGCATAAATAGTAAAATTCATCAGTACTTGATGGTGTGTGAAGTCTATCAGCTAAGTTCCAAAATTATCAAAGATAACACAGATAACACAAACCATTAAAATATGAAGCATTGCAAATTTTATAATCATTATAAGAATAAATAGGCTTGTCAAAAAAGAATCAGGTTCACAATTCAAAACAAAATAATCTAGTGACAGTAAACAAAACCTACAATTAAACATGAAGTAAAAATGTGAACTTTACATATAACCCTTTATGTTTTAGTTAGCTTGGTTGTTAAGAATGGTACTTAATAAACTTAAACAGCAAATGATTCAGCTGATTTATCAAACAATATACAGACGTTTGTTGGGGAAGGAAATTGTCATGTCAAAACAATACTGTTATACTACTTATCACCACCAGTTCGGATATAAAAGTAATTTTATCTCATTTTGTTTCAATTCTACAATTTATTAATACGTTATAACGAACTTAAAATAACTGAAAACGTTGACATGTGGTCAGCCTTGATTTAAAAACAAATGTAATGGCTGAACCTGTGATGGCGAAAGGGTGTAAGGAGTGTTAATGGCTTAAAACTACCTACCTGGTGTAAGGCGGATAATCCATCCACATCATGAGTATCAATGTCTGCTCCTTTTTTCAGAAGGCGCAAAATTTCGTCCCTATCACCAGCTTTACACGCAGCTAAAAACACACAACCCGCAGAAAATTTAATCTTTCTAGTCCTTCCATTAACCAAAGCAGGTACACGATTTGTTTCTGATTCCTCCCATCTTCTTAGTTGTTCAGCCCTTTTAAAAAGAGCCGAACTTGAACGGGTCTCCAAAGACATTATCTAAACTACCCTACACTCCATACGCGTCTTGACTGAAGAATAACTAGGCCTAATAGCATGGTGGGGAGAGGTCTATTTTAGAATCCAACTCAAGTCCAGGACTTGCTTTTCCTAACAAGGTGTATATGGTTGATGAGCCAGTATCCGTCAAAACTTCAGCCATGTTTCTCGGCACTCTCTCCTATAGTGGAGATATCTGTGAACAGATTTTCGAATTAAAATTTCATTTAAAAAATAATATATTTAAGTCAATTTTGTTTATGTTATCAATTTTAATTTATTTTTTGTATCTAAAATAATAATTGAAATACGACTACAGAGTGAATCGATTAGAAGTTAAAGATAATTAAACAAGTACTTGATCCTTGAGGTTGCTGGTCCGCGAAGGTGTAGTGTAGGTTATCTAAAATTCCGAACCGTCCGGACAGTTTACTTCCTTGATTCTTTTTTGTCCTTTCCTTAGAAGTTTACAATATAATGATAATATTTTGTTTCTTAACATTTATAACATTAGTAAGTCTTGATAATTATTCTTCCAAACAATAATCAATTCAAGTTCTTACAGAATGTATTTAATTATTTATTTCTTAATTTTTATGTATTTAAAATTCAGATCGACTGTTAATTTATCAAAAGTTAGAGTTTATGATCTGACTTTTATGAAACTTAACAAACACTTCATTTTGTTTTTTTAGTAATTGGTATACTCAATAAAAAGTTTAACAGACTGTATAATCATTATTTATTTTTATGAAACTTTTGTTTTTGTTCTGATTTTCTAAATGGATGAAATAGGTTTCAAAGATAATTCCTAATTCAAGTTCTTCAATGTTTGGCAGTTAACTGATCAGGTTATGTTGTTCCTGATATCTCTGATAATACAATGGATACAATGAAATCTTTTCTGCCTAGTTACTATTTTGTATTTTATTTTGAATTCAACAAGTTTTAAGTTATTTAAATTTCACCTAAAGTTTAACAGCTATATTTTGTTTATTCATCATAAAATGGTACAATGAATTGAATTATTTTTAGCAGAGACAATTTGTGAATTTTGTAATCAGAATAGGAAATGAAATTTATTTTTATGGAGTATCTTTGGTAACAGTTCATAACTTACACTCCCATGGTGGGAAAATCAAAACCTACTTATACTTTTAGATCTCTGCTGATGACTGTTACTCCCTCAGAAAAGTTAAACTAATCCCTCAATGGATCCTTTGCAGAGGTCAAGCCTATGCTGACCTGCAAAGTTCTGTATAAGTGGGTTTGGATCCTTAGTTCTGAACCAGTACTCTAGCTTCTTTAAGTATTTGTTAAGTAAACTATGAAAAACAACCTTGTATTTTGTTTTATTTTAAACTATAATTCATGTAAGAAGTATTTACATTCATCATTTTTAATTATTCTATTTAGACCGAAACTCTGCGATCTGATTCCCAATATTTCAAATCTGTTAGTGGCTCAGTAAGTGCTGGCAATTTTACTTATTACACCCTCCTTGCTGAAGGACCAGTTTCATTAGTGCTTCATACAAGGTTTGTTAGATGATATTAAATACTGTAAATATGTAATATCTGAATTAAAATATGTTATATAATTAATTTCTGTAGTAAAGGAGATGCAGATCTGTATATATCACAAAAGCATGTTACCCCTACTTATGAGCCTCAGGATTATTGTTTACATTCCGCAACATGTGGTGTAGATCAAGTGGATATTCCTTCTGAGTAAATATTGTTTTAAATTTATTCGGCCCTTTTTGCTAATTAAGATTATTGGTAGTAGTTGCAAAGCACTGCTCCAACATGGCAGGTGGGAATGTACTCACTTATACACAATGTTCTATCGTGGGTTTTAGCCTACAATATTATTATTAATACCGTTTTAATTTGATAACAGCTCTTGACTGCCACTTACTCAATGGATAAATAAACATATTTTTATCAGTGGAGATTAGGGCCTAAATTTGCTTAAATACAAATCGTTCTCTTGTGTCATTATAAACGACAACAATGGTTAACTATTTTATTAATCAATGTTCCTTCATTCGCCATGGTGGGGTAGTCCTTAGGGACTAGTACCATTTTATTTTTCTTAATTTAATTTGCTTATGTCCAGTGCCAAGATTTCTTTATACTCTAAGACAGCTATTTCTTTCACAGTTTTGGTCGTCCAATTGGCATTGGAATTTATGGCCACCCTTCTCATGAAGAAAGTTTTTATATTCTTGAATTGAATTTAAAGACAGAAAACAGTTTTGATGATTTAAACATTGGAAGTTTTGATGAAAACTCTGAAGAAACTGAGGGAAAGGATACTTCAGAGGTAATATTTATGTGATTCATTTTGACATAATTTATACAGGGTAGTATTATTAGAAATATTGATCAGAAAAAGCATTGTTGATAGCATTTCAATTCACAGTAATTCAAAGCATAATCCATTACCTTTGGTTTTATTATCTGTGTTAGCTGGTTATATTTAAAATTGTCCAAATCCGAAGTTTTAAAGCAGTTATAAAAAAAGTAAAAGATTTTTTCTTTAGGAATCCTCTCCTAGTAATAGAAAAGTTTTATATCTGATTTACTCAAACCCTATCTATGCCAAAACACAATAAATATCATTGTTCATAGTATATAAGAAAAGTGCCTACTTCAATATATATCCTATAGCTTTATATATATATATGAGGTGTAGATAGTTGACTGAAGATTAATTATTGAAAAAGATGGTCATAATTAAACAAAAAATTATTTATTCATGCCTACGTTTCGAATGTGAAAGAGTTAATAAAGATCCAGTTAATTTTAACCAGTTGCTATGTAATTCAACAATTTTTACAGCTTGACAATCTCCTGAACTAAGTTCTTATTACATTAAGCTATAGTTTAAGGTCCTAACTACATAGGTTTTTAAATGAAACTATAGAGCAGTTCTTTTAACTTAACAGGAATCAAACTTGCATTTTTAGCAGCTGATCTGGGGGATCAGAAACAGTTATTAAGATTTTTCACAATATAGTGGCAGACTACCATCACCCTCTTTTCTATATTCCTCCCTTCTAACCTTCTGTCATTAGTTATTGTTCAAAGATCCTAATATACTTTCCTAACAAGTTTTTGATTCCATAGACTGCCACAATAAATCTGGTAATTCTCCTAATTTTACTATTCCTTAATGTTAATTATTTATCTATGAACACTGAATTGAATAAAAAACTATTAGTGATCCGATTGTATGTTGGTGAAAAAATGAATTGTAATAAGATTTGATATATATGTGGTGAATTCACAACAGCTTTGCTCTAGACTCTGTAACAATTCCTCTTAAATCCCTTACTTTTTAACACATGACAGGATGCCTGAGACGTAGTTTTATAGAACTTGATTAGTAAGACCTAGTTTTAGACTGTGTCTATTACCAGGTTAATGTTTTTCTTGAAGGAATTTTACTGTCTTCTCTGTATTAGAAGTGTCTCGACAACTAATTCATTTTTATCATTCATTATCTCTATTTGTTAAGGGAATCAAGACTTTGTTGTTTGTAAAAATTTTAAAATGATCTAAAAATGTGTATTTTCATTGAAATACTTAGACTCAAAAATTTTCACAATTGCAATTTCCCCATTATATATTTTATATATAAGTAAGTGGCAAATGATTTTGTAGAAGTACATTAGAAAGTAAAAAATTGAACAGGAAGAAATTTACTTTTTATCAACTACTGATCTTTAGCTTTAATATGATATCCGTTCATTAGCAGTGCTGAGTACCTTCAAAGTATTATAATAACATATATATGTTTCTGAATTATAACAAATATTAAACAAAACGACCACATTACAGAAAAAAGTTTTAACATTTATCTAAGGACCCATTTGAGAAAAAGAAAAAATATTACAATAGATAAATAAATTCATTGTTAACAATATTCAAATCTCAAAACAAATACATTTTTGGAAAAAAATCCTGTTAAAAATTACTAGAAAAGCAATGAATTATCATAGCATAATATCAGAACAAAAGCTAACAGGATTTCCTGCTATGATTAATATCATAGTAATTATTATTTAATTGTTTTTTTTAATTTACTCATCTATTGTATTAATTAAATAGTATATTATATTGTTGCTCTGAAGTATAATGATGCAACAGTCAACTTTATGAAATTGACTTTATTGTGTTGGTGGGCTCAAATTACATTTACTTAATGTTTGTTAATAAATTTAATTTTACTTGAAAATTCGCAACAGTAGGAATTTTGTAAGAAAAATTATGTTGATTTTAAAAAAATTTAGTAATTACATTTTTGAGCCTGCCAACACATTAAAGTCAACTTCACAAAATCTACAGTTCATCTTAATACTTCCGGAGCAACGATATAAGAATCAATTGATTGTATTGGGTTGTAAAATAAGTTCATAGCGTTTTTTACTGGTGATTTCTATAAAAACTTCAGATTCTTGGAAATATTTTTTATCAATTATATATGATCCATTTTTACATGTTGGGACCTTTCAGGTAATTTTTTAATTCTGTCCTCCCAGAAATTCTCAGATTTTTGCGCAATGAACTCCTCTATGTGGGTTTTGCAGTCCTCAAGCGAATTAAAGTGTTTCCTGTTAAGAGAGTTTTGAAGGGCCCGAAATAAGTGGAAATATGTTGGAGCAAGTTCTAGTGAATAGGGTGGGTGAGGGATCACATCTCAGTGAAACTCCAATAATTTTTACCGGGTCTGCAAAGACACATGAAGGTGGGCATTATTGTGATTAGCCAATATGCCTTTGTGAATAGCCAATGCTGGGCACTTATGCTCAATTGCTGCCTTTAATTGTTCCAACTTGGCACAATTCTGCGATATTCCGTGTTGTAGAGTGAGGATTGTCTGTGACCAATGCTTGAATTGGGTCATCATCAACAGTTGAAGGACGACCCGAGCGCTTTGCGTCTTCCAAGTCAAAATTTCCTGTTCTGAGCCGAGCAAACCACTTACAGACGTTGCTTTCTCCTAAGGCATCATCGCCATACACACTGCAAATTTTGTTTACCGCCTGTGCATCGGATTTTCTTTTTCTGAAATAAAAAATCATTAAATCATGAAAATGAATTTTTTTCTCTTCCATTTTGAGCAAGCAAAATACCACTTAAATATATATGGATTCTCAGTTGAAACTGATGCATAAAAGCACCTTAATTAATCCTTTTTTAGAATATGTAAACATTATTGACCAAGTAAACATGATTTTATAAACACAGAGAGGATTAAATTGAAATATTGAAAAATGCTACAAACTTATTTTACATCCCAATATATTGAAAAATTACAATTTGGTTGAGTCTATGTTTTTTGTTTGTGATGCCTGGAATGGAATGATATCTGAAGATATTTATTAGGAGTAGTAGGCACAATCTGATGGTAAAACAAATAAATATGCTTTAAATTCAGTCATTCTATTTTAATTAAGTAGATTATAGTTTTTGAATTTGTGCTTATCCAACAAATCTATGGATCCATGAGATCCAGGGCCTTACCAAGGAGTGTGTTGGAATCAGACAAAAAAAAAAAAAAGTGGTACTAGAGATGCAGCCATAATAGACAATATGTATTAGCTAAAAGCTGCTACAGTAACTAAAAACTAACATCTGCACTTGGTGGTAGAACATATAAACAAGAAGATAATAGTAGAACGTAGTAGAAAGTAGTAATCTTTTCTCCCTCTATAATGGACCTATCCCAGTTTGATTACAAAAATAACTAAATATATGAATAAATATTGGGATCATATTCCTTGAAATTTAATTTACTTCTGACAAATAAATGTTAAATGTAATTATTATCTGTAAAATTTAAAATGTCCTCACAATAGTAACTGTTAGGATCCCCTCCTTTTTCCTGTTTTTTGAGAAATCATGTATCCAGTTTGAAATTGTTTTGCCTCAAAACATCGATAAAAAGATAATTTTAACCATGTATTATATTTTCAATGGGTGAGAACTGGCAAAGGATGAAGTGGGTATGTAGCTTGAGTATAGATTATCGAGGAAGGGATTTTGCTAAGCAATAGAAGTACGAAGTTTTTTTTTGTCTTTGGACATTGTCTCTGTAAAAGTAACTAACTGTTAGTGAAGAGATCAATTTCTAGTAAAAGAATTAGAAGTTGAGTAAAAATGCAAAATGTTTGATAAGAGCAGTTCTTCATTCTAAACAGATAACAACAGTTGTATTTGTTTTGTTCTCCCATTGACCACTAGTCATGTTATTGTTAGATGGTTTTTGTCTCATATGTTAATAAGTCACCATTTATTACAAAAATAATAGAACAGTTATTTTATAAGTGTTATTACCTAACGGTTGTACAAGCACAGAAGAAGCACTATTTTGTTTTCTAATAGTAAAAATTATTGTTTTTTTATTTTAGTTAGTTTTCATTTATAAAATTGTGAACTTTACTGTGCAAATAGTGAAACTGTTAGTCAACTATTTTCCTTTTTCTTTCTTTCCTGTTTCATATTACAGAATAAATTTTACATTTTAGGTCGGTTACATATAATACCAAGGAACAACACAAGGATCTATGTTTGGGACTATTTTGCAAAAATAGATCAAAAAAGGCCTATTTTAACTTAAGCATTTGTTGTATAAAACTATGATATTGAATTTGAAGGAACATCTAAGTAGAAAGCATATTGTTAATTTTTTGTGAATTATATCCAGAAATTTGAAAAAAAAAAAAAAATGGTTTATGAAGAAATAAATAAAAACTAAAATTTATCAAAGGAAATAGTTGAAGATTAATCCATCCGATGTTAGTACAGGTAGTCCAGGTACACCAACAATTTTAGTCAACCTCCAGCTGAATGCTAATGTCTAATGTGTTGGTTCTCCTATTCAACTAAAAATATTTTAATATATCAGAAAAAAAGAATTGATTGTGATATTCTTGACCTTTTTATCAAAGATTTCCAATCATTTTAACTTATAGAAGATTCTTATTTTTAAACAATAGTGAAATAAATAGATCCTTGGAAATGAAAGACAATTTTCTTCAGTCATGATACCCTAAAACATCTTATTTGCCTAAAAAAAATCATATTAAAAAGTGGAAAACAAATTGTATTACAACTGTTGTTGGAGCTCAAAAGCAACTGAAAGTCACTTTCTTCAAACTGCTATATAACTGCAGATTTTTATTTCAAATCAATTTTGTTCAAGTATTCCATTCCTTTTGAAAGACTTATTGCAACTAATTTACCCACAGTATTAAAAGATGTAGCGGAATGGAACATTCAAAGCAAGGTATTTGTTTATTTTATTTTTTCACAATTCCAATATAAACCCACCAATCTCAATTTCAATATACCCATATCGATTTGGAAACAAAAATTGCAACAGTATCATTTTACTAACTGAGTAACACTGGTTTTATGACTGAGGTGAGAGTAGCACTCTTAATATTAGAGAAATTTATTATTTAAGATAACATCATGGTTAAATGATCAAACAGATTTGAATCAAATTGGACATTTATTCTCTGACATACAATTTGATGATTTTGGTTAAATTTCCATGTTTTTTTTTTTGTTTTTTTACCAGCGTGTGTGCTAGATAGTTGGTGTAAATATTTTTAAACTATACTTTATTACAATATTTACATGTAATACACTTTAATTCAACTAATAAAACCTCTGTTTTCTTCTCTTAATTCATTAATTTTTTAACCAATATCCATTATAATGTCCAATATTGTATCCAGAGAGGGGCAAAATTTATTTTAGATAATTTTATCCATAATCTATTATCTAGTTAATAGTTAATCTATCTAGAAATCTAGTTTTTCAGATACTAGGTAATGGATTTAGGATAAAATTATCTGTTATTCATTGCATCAAGTTAAGATAATCACCTCATCTATTATACACAATTAACAAATAATTTTAATATATTTTGTCATATTTTATCTTAAATATTTATTTAGAACAATGATTTCTGACATATCTAATTACTAAATATGAAGTAACAAAAAATGTGATATTTTATAAAGTCTATGGCAAAGATCTTTATTTTTGTTTGTTTTGAAATAAATAACAGGTAATAAACAATGAATCGCTGTATGTTTATTTGAATAGATGATCCGATCACAAATGAAACTAATTTTTGGACATTGAATAAAAATTATTTGTCATCACTCATTAAAATAAAAAATTATTGAATCAATGCCCAACTCTGGTAGTATCAAATCCCAAAAATAAGTAATACTATTCATTCTATGGTATGGTGTCCTTAATGAGGAGGCCATTGCCCACAGGAAGTGAGTCAATGTTAAATTTAGTTAAGTTACAATTTAGTATGTTTAATAATTTAATGTGAAAGTAATTTAGTTAGTCTTCCAACTTCCAATTAAAATAATAGCAAAATCAAATGTGCAGTGAAACGAGTGCTTGGGTGGTGTAATAGAAATATATATAAACATTTTATATACATTAAATTGTTTCTCTATTACAAAAAATGATAGTGAAATATAGTTGTGTAAATTTAATAATAGCTATCAAATTAATAATAACCACTGACTGCTTGTTTCTGGATGAGGTTGGCATGAGCTCATTATCCAATTTGGTAAAAAAAAAAAAAAAAAATTGCCATCAAGAGCAAACCTGATGTGAATGTCTAATCTAGCCTAAAAAGTCATTGAATGCAGGCGCAAGTTAAGTGTTAAGACAGGGATGCGGATGCATAAAATACATTGTTAGAGTTTTCCTAGCCCTGGGACAAGGCTCCAGAGTTTGAATTTAAAGATTTTCATCGAAAAAAAATCAATGAAGGACAGCAAGATAGAAGACATCAAATATAGTACTACTGCCCAATATGTATTTAATTTTCATTTTTTGTGTAACAATTAACAATAATCAATTTATTTGTTTTATATTTTTAGAAATAAACAAATGAGATTCATATTTTCTACAAAACTAAATTAATCTACCTATTTATGCGTAAGAAAAGGAAAGTTAATCCAAGAGCCTCGGCCTCCTATAAAATCCTACTCTACTCTTCCCTATTCTATGTGAGTCTTGTCCATCCCTGAGCTACCATTCCTTTTAACTTCATATTGTCTTTACCCCTTAAGCTTGAATACCCCTTGTTCTTCCTCTTTCAGACTCACCTAAATATTTCTGTTCTGTCCTACCTAAAGGAATCTGGTCCACAAGTCCAAGCCACCCCAACTGGTTCTTCCTTTCTAACAATGGACACCAGATCTGGTACTCTAAACATTTCTTCAAGCTCATAATTCTCATATTGCCATTTTCACCGATAAGTCCGTATATTCTTCTGAGTACTTTTATTTCTGATACCATACAGCTGGCCTGATGAGTTTAATATTTCATCATACCTTAGTTCTGTTGGTCAGGTCTCTGAACTTGAAAGGCTTTTGAAGAACGATAGTTATTAACAGTAATAATAGCAGTTATCAATTTCTTCTATATATCTGTACTTTGCTGTGACTAGTTCCCATGTACTTAAACTGCTGGCTTGAAGGTATGGCTTTCAACATTGACAATCTCTTCTATTCTTTTGGGCAGACTTTTTGAGTTCTTCACATAGACCATATTTTCATCATTAACATGGAGATCCAATTTTCTTGCAGCATTCTCGATTTCCTCAAATGCCGCCTATAGCGCTACTCTTATTCTAGTTAATGTTATTACATCGTCTGCTTATGCTAGGTGTTGAGAAAACTTATTATAATTTATACCATTGGAGTTTCTCCAAATAGTATGTGCCTCACATATATTTTATGAAAACAATACAAAGTAATTTTCAATTCATAGCATGTATCTTTGATTCTAGGATGGATATAAAGATATTATTAATACTATTTAAATATTTTAGTGGTTTATTGTTATTATTAATTATGCATATAATTAGAAAAAAAATCAATAAATTATTAGCTAGTAAAAAATATCATTTAGTTATTGATTTACTGTGAATCATTGTTTTCAGTGTTGTTGTTTTTTTAGGAGGAGCAACCAAACTTCTTGCTAATATTGTCAACTCTCTTTGATATATTTCTTGAAATATTTCTTTTATGACAATGTTGGAATTTGAAAAGCAAATGATGTTAGATGTTTTAAATGGTGACAGTCTTCTCATTGCTGCAAAGTAAGTTATTAATTCCTCATTCCTTCATTTACAAAGCCTTCAAGCTGATATCCCTCATATTATATGTGTTGGAATGTGTAAAAAAGAAAAACACTCATAATATGTCCACTGCATGGAACTCGCTTTATAAGCTACCTCAACTGACCTGTCCATTATAATATAATTTCAAAAATAAAAATGTTAGTTTAAAATCTGGAAGAGTTGGAGTAGATCTGTGAATATAGTCCTGTGCTACTATCTTCTGGGACTAGGTTCAAACCTAGCTTTAGCAAATAATTATTTATTCTGTCAAATAGGTCATGATATTTTTAACTTGCGCCATGAATACGTTTAAGAAACACTTTGATTGTATTTTGATCACGGGAACACCAGAGTTCTGATCTATTGATAGAAGAACTGAGTTAGGAGGAAGTCAAAATAGCCATCCGAAAATTAAAATCTTATAAAGCTGATGACAATATTTTAAGTAAACTAATCATGGCATGTGGTGAAACTAGAGTTTCTAAAATACAGCTTTTGGTTAAAAAGATCTAGGAAATTGAGGAATGGAGGGAGTTGCTACTTATTCCAGTTTACAAACAGGAGCTGAGAACAGATTGTGATAATTATCAAGGAATCTCACTCCTTCCTGTATTTTATAAAATATTTAAGTTAATATTAACTAGTCGAATCACAGAACATGCTGAAGAAATTATCGGAGATTCCCAATGTGGTTTTAGGCGAAATCGTTCAACTATTGATCAAATTCTTTCATTTTGTCAAATATTACAGACAAATTTGGAATACTATGGCATAGTTCATCAGCTTTATACAGATTTCAAAAAGGCATACGATTCTATTGACCACCAGAAGCTGTATAATATTTTAATTGAAGAAGGAATACCAAAGAAGTTAGTAAATCTAGTGTGCATAACCAAAACGTTTAATAAGGTTCGAATCGGTAATCATTATGCTAAGAAGTTCATGCTTCGGTCCAGATTGAAACAAGGCAATTCTCTACCACCTATCTTATTTAATCAAGCATTAGAATATGTCCTTAGAAATGTGATGCATACTGAAAAGGCTCTAACTTTAGGTAGTAAGGAACCGGTATGCTGATGTGATGATTTGGTTTTATTGGGTGAGGACAAGGAAACTAGGAACTAAAACTCTTGACGACAACTCTGCCTGAGTTACACTAATGAAGGCCTGAAATTCAGGTTGAAACATCAGTACAAATAAGTTTCTACTTATTTCTTTATCTTTACTGACTGCTTCTGTCAATAACTTTATTGGAGAATTTAGACACTTGCTGTATTAAAATAGTTTCCGTTATACAACTTTCTTTTAACTCTATTTTATTTGATTCAATTAGGTTTCCTACATTTTGTTTTGATTTCTCATTTATTTCAAATTCAAAATTCTCATTAATTTCTAATTCACAAATTTCATTAATTTCAAATTCAAAGTGTTTAACCTTTTCATCAATATTTTTATCCAATTATTCCAAGTTATTTAGTGTTAAATTAGTTTCAACTACTTCAAGTTTTTCATCATCTTTATTTTCTAACGCTGTTATTCTTACCCTATTTTCTTCATGTAACTCTATGTTTATTTATTTAATTTTATCCACTAAATCTTGTCCCACCTTGTTTATATCATTCTTTTAATTTTTTATATCATCTGCCATATTGGTTTTTCTTTCATCTGCCATATTGGTTTTTCTTTCATCTGCCATAAAGGTTTTTATTTCATCTGCTTTATTGGTCATCATCATTAATTATTGAAACATGATTTTAGTATCAAAATTTTAATTATTTGAATTGAAATCCGAATTAGTTCCCACTAATTTATTATCTTAGCTGCTATTTACAAGAATCACATCTTTAGGATCTCTACCACCTTTAATTAATCCTCCATCATTTACTACTTAAATTATAAAAACAAACTTATTCAAATTTAACTCTTTTAAAAGCTGTGTCCTGATTACTGTGACCTAATTTGTAGGCCACACCTATTGGGCAACAATTTATGTAATATTCAAAATAATTGAAAGTAAATAAAAGAAAAATTTAAATAGTTTTTACTTATTCTCTTATCTAAAGTATAGTTTGAAGATGAGAAGGTTAAATAAGAAGATTAAACATTAAATATTTATATATAATATTATAGACTCTTAATCTCAGGGTGTGTTTTTCTAGGCAATCAGAACACTTAACTTTAATATACTTAATTATATATTGAGCTAAACTAACCAATTTATATAATATTCTTTTGATGATTGTACTTTCTCAGTCTTCTATCTCACAAACACTGAGAGTATTGGTCCTCTACTCTTTTCAGCAAACTCTAAACTCTCGGCGATCCAAACAAAGAGTGATCTTATTTTTCTTGAATAATCCTTGATGTCTTCTTTTTCTAGATGTCTACCATTGAGAGTAGACAAAAGGTGATCTCTTCACCTCTTCCTAGAGACGTTCTCGCTTCCCTGGCAGTCTGATCCCCCAGAGCCTAAACAACAAGTGGTGATAAACAAAGCCCTTTCCTCATTCTTTTTCTTTTTCTTTATAAATATTAATCTTTAACACTTATTTTCGACTTCTATTTTTTCTTGAATCTGCTGTAATTACAATTATGATGGGAAGTTAAATAAAGTTTAAAATATTTGAATCTGCTCAACATGGCCTTGTTCAACGGATTTTGAAAAGGACACACGCCGCCATCTGCTTTATTTTGAATAACGTATTGTTACTTCATATTTGACTGATGAAAATTGGTTAGCTTGCTTTTTTTATTCAATACAACAAATGAAAAATACTGAAACAATACATAAAAATATAAACATATTAAAAACCATTTATATATAAAAAATAACTATTTACTCATAAAAGAGGATATTTATTACATTTCTCCTCCTCTCTAGATAAAAAAAAAATTATTTTGTACTCAAAATATTTTTTTATTTTTATAAATTCTGAATTAATTTTACTCCTAATATTTAAATAAACATTTGGTCAAAGACCGCCTCTGAGTTAATTACTGCTTTCAGATACACATACAATAATTAAAATTCATTACATACTTTAACATACTTAACACAACAAAATATAATTACCAAATTTTTTATTTCCATGACTACTACAATTGAAATTTTGTTTCATTCTGAGTCCATGCTTCCGAATACTTATCCAATAATATCTTTACATATAAATACCATACTTAGAATATTAAAATATAATTGTATGGAAACTGTAGCTGTGGGAGTTTAGGCATCACCTTAACAACCTCAAGTCTGCAGTGGCACTGGTTCAATGCCATCCTTGATGGGTTGAATTTTATTTTGTGGTCACAGAATGAAAAGTCGACTCTCCTTCTGGTTAGAAAAGGTTGGTTACCAATAAGATAAAACCTTTTATGTGGGGCTCATTAGTAGCCGAGCAATATATAGTGCCAACTTTAACTGGCTCATGACGGAATTAAATCCGGTCTGGGAGCTCAGAATTTTATTTCTGTGGTAGTCCTACTAAATGAAAACTTGGCATCAGTTATGTCAGAAATGATCAGGAAGAGGATCACAAAAAAATAATAAAAAATAAATAAATAAACCTATGTGTTAGAAATGATCATGTAAGGATGAAACAAAAAAGTACCAGTGCTTATACTAAATAGTTTGTATACTAGTATTTATGAACTTACAATATTAGTTTTCTTCATAAAACGTCCCAGAACTATTATACTATTACTGACAGAATTTTACTTTACTAATAGTAAATAAAATTGTTAAAGTCTATTTGGAGTAATTTTGTATTTATATTTTTTATTTTATTAATTGTTTTTTTTAGAGGTTTGAGCATAGAGGCAGTTATTTTAAATCTGATCAAAGTATATTCTGATCCTGGCAACCTTGTGTTTGTCCTTGGAGCTACCTCTGATGAAGAGCAGTTTTTTATTTCAGAATTACAGAAAATGGAAGTAACTCCGCTGCCAAAAGTTATATCTGCTGAAGTATCTAATTCAGAAAGGTAAATTGTTTAAGTATACTTAAGATTTTATGATCCAGTCATTATCATGTTATTTGGCATTATAAGCAAAGCATTTTTTAAAATATTTTAAATATCCAACATTTATTCTTCTTAACAAGACTAAAGTACTTCCTACAGTTTTTAGAGATTCAAAATATGCCCGTTAATGTTAAGGGAAGAACTATACCATAATGTTTTCAAAAATTAAGTATTTTACAAATAAAGTATTGGTAAAATTTTGACCTAAGTAAAGATGATATTAGTCATGAATTTTGATGGCTTAACAATATGGAATGGCTTGGACTACATTCAGTAAATATAATTGAAGTAATAATATTGTGGTGACTTAAATGGGCTTGTAAAGTATTAACAATTAAATGTAATTGATATTGAACCAATGTAATAGGTTGACTGAGATATGGATTCGGAGGTTTGATTTTTGTCCAATTTAACCTTTAATAGGATTCAGTGTTGGTAAGCAAAGATTTTTGGTGGTATTTGCATTGACTCTGAGATTTCGTAATAACATAATGTTAAATAATTTGTAAGGGTTATTGAAATGGTTCTATTGAATAAATAAGACACCTTTATAAAGAAATAATAAATATGTTAAATTTAAAATTAAAATATACAAAAAATAAATGGAATATGGTCCGGGTGCGGTCAATTAAAACTCAAATAGTAATATTATGTACTATTTTCATACAACATCTAAAAATAGTACACCCATTTACTATTTGAGTTTTATTTGACCACACCCGGACCATATTCCATTTATTGTTACATACCGTCAATCAGCAATCTTCCACTAAAATATACAAAGTTTGAAACGAAAGAAAGTAAAAAAAATCATTAACATAAAGCACCAGAGCTATGAGAAAAAAAATGAATAACTAAATAAACAATGGCTAATTTATAACTAATTACATACTGAAGTGTGCTAACTAATAAATTATAAATTTACCTTTATCAAAAGAAAATAAAACATAAAGAGAGATAAAATAAACAAAGCAATAGTTTACAAAGCCATTGAACAATTAATTAGTTGCACATGCAATATATCTATGAACAAAATAATTAACTATTATTACTCAGGAATCATAATTTGGAACAAAAACAAAACTGATCTAAAGAATAAAGCAAGCACTGTAAACACCAGCTGGCAGGCTGTAATCAGGGGGATGCCATAGCTCTATTCCTAAAAGCCAAAATAAGTGAAGCCGTAAAAACCACACCCATGAAAGGAAGATTTATGTAGAGGTTAATTAATAGGCATGTCCACCATTGTAATCCAAGCTGAAACAGAAGGCAGCCAGTGATTGGCTCGTTTTCTTACTATACTTCTCTGCCAGATTTTACCCTCTATTATACTCCTTTCTCCAAGGCTATAATGGATTCTAATTGTTATTGCATAGAGATACTTTCCAAAGATGTTTCAGCTTAGATGCTTTTATTTTGACTTGATGTGCATAACAGATTTATTACCTGTACACATAACTTTTGTTTTCAGGGAAAAGTTATATTTAGATGGTGGTCTCCTTTTTATTTCATCCCGTATTTTAGTTGTGGATCTTTTAAAAGAAAGAGTGCCCATTCCTATGATTACTGGATTTATTGTAATGAGAGCCCATCGCATTTTAGAATCTTGTCAAGATGCATTTGCATTAAGACTTTTTCGACAACAGAATCATGTAAGTTATCTCAATTTTCATAAAATTTAAATATTTAAGTTTTATTATTTATAAATAATTTAATGATTATTGTAGATTGAGACCCCCATAAGAATTCAATTTCTTAAAAAAAAATGATCGTTGATTAAAATTCTTCTAAATTCTTCTTATCTATTTGTATAGTCCAATATTGAAGAAATCAAGTGCAGTTTTAATCATGCTTGAATTATCAATTTTAATAATACCAAGTGAAGAGTCTGGGTTCATTCTTCAAGCTTCGTATATTATATTCTTTTATGTTCAATCCCCAAGTTTGAATCACCATGGTTTCTATTTTATCAGATTAGTGAATGTCTACCCTTATTAAAAAGTGTTTATATGGGTGATCTTTTATAGTTTTTTAAATCAAATTTTAAGTAAGATAGATTATTTAGAGTTTTATTTTAAGCAAAAAAAAAAAAATATTGCTCATAAATAAGTTATTTATAACCTATAAAATATTGTTGAAAAACTGATCATTACTGTTGCAGTAAAAAATAAGTAATCAGTAATGATGTTCGACTTCTATTTCAGGCACTCATAAATTAGCAATTATTTTCTAGAATAATGCTTATTATTTTTTTTAAATCATGGACTTTTTCTATTTTTAAATAAAAGAAAAACTGATATATATTGATTTGCCCAAAAAATTAATTCCTAAATTCAATCCCTGAATAATATATTGAATCTATATATCAGTATAAATACAATGACTTCTCAAAGTCATTAAGTAGAAATTATTTTTGCTTGTCCTGTAACAAGTTCTGAAAATTAATATTTGATAATTAATGAATTATTTTAACTCTTCCTTAAACAAGTTCTGCAAATTAATGATTGATAACATATTTCATTTGTTTTGATTATTTTAGACTGGTTTTGTTAATGCATTTTCACGATCACCTCAAACATTCACAACAGGTTTGATGAAACTAGAGAGGATTATGAGGACCTTGTTTACAACTAATTTGCATGTCTGGCCTAGATTCCATGCTGTTGTTTCAAATAGTCTTCAAAATAGATCTGTATGTATCATTTTACTTAATTTTCTTATTTACTTAATATTTTTTTCAGGAAACAATGTATTCTATTTTTAGGCCTACATATTCACTAGCTAGAGCTCCCCATGCCCATCCTCTGGCCTGGCATAGGAGCTGCCAGAGACTTATAAGTACATGATCAAGCAGGCATGCTCTACTAACAGAGTTATAGAAATTTTTACCTGCCATATAAAACACTGTGAAACCTTTTCTGGCACTGTATTTGTTGTATATTTTCTGCCCTATAAACTCTGGTTGATTCTGATTACAAATTCTCCGTGCCAAGTTTATGTTGATTTTTTTGGTGATATTTGTTTTTATTGATTGAGTTTTGTGTTTAAAGTTTTAAATTTCAGATAATACCTCATTCTCCCACATAAATCAGCTGTTTTGTAGCCCTAGCAATCACAAGCTACATCGAATCCCTAAGGTTTCCAGTACCAGATACTAGTTAATAATAAACCTATTATAATTTATTTTTGTTTATTATCAGTTGGTCGTGTGTTTTCTATGGTCCAATTTAGAATTTTATAACATACATTTTAAATTATGTGAATCATCATTCATTGTAACTTAACGGTTCAGTGTAATATCGGAACAACTTATTCTACGTTTGTAACCTATTAAGAATATAAATTAGTTTTCTTTTCATTTCATTTGTTCTTATTTTCTCTGAATAAAGTTCTGCCCCATTAGTCAAGTCTCCATTCAAAATAACCGGGTAAGGTCTCTTTAGATTGCTTTTGATATGGTTGTCAAACCCTCAACTATTTAATTTCAGCAGATTGAAATTCACTAGTAGATAACATTCACAGATCCAGTGCTTTAACAATTTAACAATAATTTTAACAATCATAAGTAAATACTATATACTTTATATTTTTATACTGAACAAAAGAAGTGATATATTGTAGCTTGAATAAAACCTCCAATGTTCTGGTTCAAATCCCACTTGACACTACAAATTTTTGTCAAGTTTATTAGCAGTTTTTTCTTTTTAAAGATATTGATCACCATCTTTTATATTCCACATCAAATGGTAAGATTTCTACTGTTATTAGCTTCAGCTGCTAAACAATAGGAAGCAAAACCAACTATAGAAACTTATAATTTTTTTTTCCCACCCCTCTAAAGAAAATTGCTGGATCCGTCCATTGGAAATATGGATGACTAAGCCTTTAATATTTTAACCTGTTCTAATATTATTGTCTAAGACTTTGTTATTTATATTTATTTAAATTATAACCTAGTTGCCATTATACACCTCGAATATAATTAATTACTCTTCAACCTATTAACTGGGGTATAAAAATGGTGTAAATATTAAATATTTAAGTGTTTCAATGCAATTTTCCAAGTTAAACTCATCAAAAATTAGTGAAATTGAGCAAATTATTTCTATATTTGGATCTGCGGAATTTGTTAAACATCAGTTATCTTCAGGATTGAATACAACATGGGATTGTTGAGACCTTTGGTTGCACTTGAGAAGTAGTACTGAATTCTATTGTTGTTTGTTAATCTTAAATTTCATTTTTTTCTCTTAAAATTTTGCTTTTCATGCGAAAGTTTTTTAAAAATGAGGAGATAGAACTAACAACTAGAAAAGCAAGGATTATTTATACAAATGAGACAAGGCAATTGATTAACTTTTATGAAACATGCCCAATTGAATAGAATATAGCCATTAAGGGATATAGGGGTGTTTAAAAAAATAGATTAAGTGATTAATGAAACAGTCAGAGAAATGGGGAAGGATCATGAGGATACAAAAATAATGTGGCATTATTTATTTCTAAGCTCTAAGGTAATCTGGTTAAATAAGAATAAAGCTCTTTTTTATCAGATATAAATATCAATACATATATTTTAAATATCGATATTTTCCAAACATCTGTATACCAGATTATTTATTGTTATGGGTGTGAAAGCAAACATTTTTATTATCCTTTACTGTATTGTTTACAGCCCTGTGTTGTTGAATTACATGTCAAATTAAGTTCACTAATGGAAACTATACAAACTGCAGCACTTGATTTAGTGTTATTCTGCATCAAAGAAATAAAAAGAATCAATCCTATGGTAAGATTTTATTTATTCTCCATTATTAATTTTTTTATTAGTGTTAAATAGAATATCTTTCTTTATATTGCTGATTCATTTAGGATGCCGACACAAACTTATTTATGATTATCATTTGACTGATTATCACTGTATTTTGATTTTTGAATATATCTACTTTACTTTCTATTCATAAAATATTAATGAATATCTTTAAATTATTCACAAGTTGAATAACAATGTCCTGTTCAGTTGTTATATTAAATTTACATGTTGTTATATTAAAGTTAGGTTTGATTTTATTTTGTATAGAGTATCCCCGTATATTAGACTCATGTTCATTCTCATTAACCTCTATAATTTTGAATTGATTTTTGCTAGCATATGTTGTATCTTTTGAGAATAATGTTAATTTTCTTAGCTTATTCTTAAGCACACCTAACTCTGGAATTTCCTGTAGAATGGAATATTTTTATTTACCAATTCTGGTAATAAATCAGATTTTAAGACAAATTCACATTGGCTACTTTTTGATCCAACATATGCTGAAGGCGTAAATCACAAGAAACAATTTTTTTATGATATGCCCGTAAATGGTATTGTACATCAAAAATAAATTTATTGAATAATACTGTTTTAAAATCCAATTTCTTATAAGAATACTTCAATTTCATGGACCAACCGAGGAGAATAAAATGGTTGTCATGATGATGAAGCATCAATTATGATAACAGAATCTTATGAGAAATTGAACTCTGACATGGTTTTGTCCTTCAGGGTTTTTGAGTTAGCATGCTCAAATAAATCATAATTTAAAATAAAGTAATTACTTTTTTTCTTTAAGCCCTACCTCGCCACTGGTGGGAAAGCAATTATTGTAGGTACAATGGATTGGATTATTTAAATCTGACATTACTTGAAAAGATAAGTTTCAAGTATAGTCTATACATATTTATCAAGTTTTGTCTTATAAGTTTGAAATTATAAATCAATTTCATTTAAAAAATGTTACTCTTCCCTCCGCATTGGTTGTGCATATTAAAAATCTGATAGAATTTATTGAAATAATTACTAATATTTCTGTTCCATTGTATATTTTTGACCTAAGAAAAAAAGATTCCTCTTCCTTTATTATGGTTAAGAATTAATATTATAACTCGTTAGTTCTATATTATGGTAATTACAGCTAGAAACAGAAGAAATAACTGTTGAAAACGCTCTATCCAAAAGTTTTCACAAGCTCCTTCAATTGCAATTGGATCCTGTTTGGAACCGCCTGAGTGCCAAAACAAAGCAACTTATTGCTGACCTGAAGACCCTTCGTTCTATTGTAGTGTAAGTTGTATATTTTATATCTTAATCCGTAATACAAATCAATTTTTTGGCATCAGTCGTTACTGTTTGTGTTTATTAATGCTATACTTAATTGTTTATATTTGTTTTCTTAGTCTGATTGTTTGATGGGATTCAATTCTTATTTGTTTATTTAAAAAATGTAGGCTCTTTTACTATTGTATTGATGTATAAAAAGTTTTTCTTTTTTATTTAATCATATTTAAAAAGTGTCTTGAAAATTTTAAAAACATAGAGTCACAATCTTATTATGATTCTTAATTTAAAGACTATATTTTATGGTTTTCAAGAAATAATTGTGTGATTGATTCAGACTCAACACAATCCATTTTTACTGAACTAACTAGTACAGCGTTAAAGATCATCAAACAATTGTTCAATAGTTAGCCAGAATTTCAGAAATCAAATGTAAATTTCACTATTTGCCTTTTTTTTTTTTAGGTTGCTAGTTTGTAATTTGGAGTCATATTTTAAATATTTGATCTGGCAAAAAAAGTTAATGAACCAATGTTCATTTTCATGTCAATTTTTAAAATAATTTTATGTATAATATTCTCAACTTTTGAGCATAAGGATATGTGTTATGAAATTTGTTTAAAAAAAAACAGGATATTATATTTAAGATCAACCTTAAAATAGTAAGGTTGTTTATCTGAAATAATTATAAATCTTTCCAATGAATTGTAAATTAATAGTATAATTGTCCTTGATGTAATAATTTTTGTTCAATCATTAATATTATTAACATAATTAGTCATTGTAGTACTGGTTCAAAATCTATTTTGCTGACTCTTCATGATCGTTGGCTTTCGCTCTTAGTCTCTTTCATTCTTATTCCTTTCCATTTATCGTGTGACCTTCAGATATGGTGCTCACTTATTTTTGCAAATATTTCCAATGTAATTAAAATAATTTTCTATTTGTCATTTGTAATAACTTAACTCTTAAGAAATTATCATATTTAAAACAAATTAAACTGTATGCCTTTTTTATTTAATCAACTATAACATTAAATACAGCGTTTTAATGTAATTATTTAAATTTGTCAATTTAATTTACACAATTATAATTTTAAAATTGAATTATATTTTCAGAACTCTTACTCAATCTGATGCAGTAAGATTTCATTCACTCCTCACATCTCTTCGAACTCGTGAATATGTCATGAAAAGTTCAGGTTGGATGATATTAGATGCTGCAGAAACCCTATTTATTTCCGCTAAAAATCGTCTTTTTGATTCAAAACAAAGTAAGTATAGAGCAATTTGAATTATGTAAGATTTGTTTGATTTCCAGCCATACATATTTTTTATTACACTAGCACAAGTTTTATGGGAACCATAACAAGGATAACCTCCTCCTAGAACTGGTCTGGCACCTGGGCACTCATGTGACTATCCTAATTTGTTGACTAACAAGTTATTTTACCTACAAATATGTTGTTTCTAATGAAACAATTAGGTTATTTTTTAATATTAATATTTCTATGGAAAGTACTGCTGGGTAAAATGTCTTTTACACAGATGAAATATTGGAATTTGTTTTCATGGAGGGGGCAAAGAAAGTCGACACAGTATATATAATAAAATATAAACTACATTAAACAAATCAAATATAGTAATAGGATCAAGGTGGCTGAAATAGGCATGTTAAGTTGTTGGTCTAAATAAGAAAAAAATCATTTTAACAGACTGTGTGTGACAGGAATATTATGTTTTATCTGACCTTGTAGATTTGGATTTTAACAGTGTCCTTTGAAGGGAAAGGTAAGTTAAATAGGTAAATAGTGCTAGTGTTATTGATATTAAATGTCATTTAGGTTATTGGTTCATTTGGCCTTGTTACTAAACATAGAAACAAAAAATGCATTATATAGGGAAATGAGAGATTTATTTTTTACACCATATCTTACCAATTTAAACTTCTGCTATCTCATCTACTTTTGGGCATTTTTCATGGTCAATATCATTTGTTCTTTTAGCTTCATTTTCCCTAGCTCATCTCCAGTAAGATATTCAGTATGATAGTACTCTTTGACCAAATTTCTCCATTTTATCATGCATGAATTATTTGTACTGTACATTTACCTTTTAAAACCTTTCAGCTAGTACCCTATAATCTGAAAAGGTAATTTGTAAAAAGTTGGAAGATTGTGATTAATTAACGATATGTAATTAATCAAAGAATATGGTCTAGATGCAGTTAAAAAAGAACTCAAATAGTACAAAACTATTTATTAAACACCAACATCAAAATTTCAATGTATGTTTCAAAACTGTGTTTTCACAATATTTTTATGATACAAACACTGTTTTCAATATTTCTAGTTTGTGTATATTGATTTTAAATAGGGTGAAATGTTCGTGCTGTTTGTACCATTTGAGTTTAGCCCATCTTTCTTGATTAATTAATAAAATAGTTCTTACAATAAATCTTCACTGGAATATGTGTTACTGTACTCTGCCTCGACCTCCTCCCCCCCCCCCAAGGTTTCTCATGGCCCTCCTATGGTTGGTTTACAGAATGTCTGTTTTGACATGCATCTGACTCTCACTGGCAAAAATAAGGGGAAGGATGAAATTTACTAATAAAAAATATAGAATCTCATAAAAAGCCTGCTGTGAAAATTGTTTGTGGTTAAAGAGATATGAGTGATTAGATTAATCCAGTTGTTGAACATGTTTACTCTTTGAACTGCTTTTACAAAATCATGATACAAAAAAAATAATAAAATTATTCTTTAAATGTTCATAGATCTAAATCCTGAGCCAAATCCCAAATGGGAAACATTGACTGAGATTCTAGAAGAAATCCAAGGTGAATCCAATTCTGCTGAAGCTCCACCTACAATTTTAATTCTTGTTGAATCTAAATATACAGTAAATCAACTTAAGGAGGTTTGTCATTTTTTATAAATAATTATATTCTTTCATAATTTATATTATAACTAAATAATTTGTTTTATTTTTTCTTTAAAGAAGCATAATAATGATTTTTTTTTTTTTTTTAGTTTTATTAATGTTAATAATATTTGTTTTTTTCATCTAATATACCAGGTAAAATAAATTTATTTCGATATTGTTAGTCCTATTAATATTATATCCCAGGAGTGCTAAGTGTGCTCCTAGAATAGATTTACAAATTAGACATTCCTGCCATTTAGGAGATTAGATGGACTGGCTGGACAATTGATTCTCCAGAAGGAGCAACACGCAATATACTACAGCTGCAATGAAAGGAATGCATTTGGAACTGGATTCATTGTTAGAAGAACTTTCCATCAACTATTTATAAGTTCTAAACCAATCAGCCCTTGAATCTTTTTCTTACTTGTTGAATGGAAAGTTTACTACTACAGCCTCCTGGGTGTCCTTGTGTATAATGAAATACCAGAAGTCGACGAGTCCTTCAAAACAGATGTCTCTTGACTTCTATCCTAATCATGATATGATGTCGACCTAATTATGACATACAATAAGTTGACAGCCTCCATGAAAATATTAGCAGTTGTGGCTTAAGATTAATAACTTCCAAACATCTTATCATCATATACATGATTTTTCTCCATAAACATATTCATATAGGTACATGGACCTCGATGAAATCGCTATCAGCTAAATTGACCACTCCCTGATTCGATGAGGAGTAGCTCACATACTACTGAGGCCAAAATACAGCAAATAGAACTCTGATAGGAAGACAGATTAGGTGAACTATCGAGGAATACTTAGGAAAGAGAAGTTTGGAAAAGAAAAGAGCCTGAGACAACAGAGATGCTCAAAGCAACAGATGAAGTTTAAAAATTCCAACCATGCAGTAGTTGTTACCTACTAAATAATACGAATCTAAGCATTTTAGCAAATAAGTCGTGTTATGATAACAATTTTTACTTAAACTCATGTACTTAATTTGTCTGTTGTTTTCTGCTAAAGTAAATATATTGCCAGTTAAAATAGCATAAATTTTATTCCAGATACTATTAGTTTACTCTATGAGGATTGTTTTTTATAAATAAACACTTTGGTTGCCAGAGCAGCTTTGGTCTATATCTTGTTTTTTTAATTTTACTTTATTTATTCAAAATATTTATGAAGTCCAAGTTTGAGCTGATAATAAGTGAATCTTTTAATAGATATATAAGTATTAATATCACAAATAGTTTTTGTGAAAAGTCATTACAATTACAATTTCCAAAGTTATGAAATTTTTACTTAACCTATGTCATTAGCATTGCAGCTCTTTGTAATAAAAAAAAAGCTATACAATGTATATTTTGACCAGTTATATTATTGCCCAATACCTATGTGTTTTTATGTTTATGAATCCAAAAGAATAAATGCCTCATATCCACTCTTATCATGTTTATGTTTTCCAGGTATTGATCATGGGTGCTAAGGAAATGCTTAATTATTGGTACTACAAATTGTTTGGATCTGAATCTCTTGGGGAAATGAAAGGAAAAGAAGAAGAGGACACTGAAATTGAATCGATTGTATTGACTCAAAAGAAGGATGAATCAAACGGAAATACTACATTCAGTGAATGTTCTGAAGTTAGTTAATTCAAAAGATAACACTAAACTTGTAATAATTTCATAATGGTTCTATTCTAAGTTTCTATTTATATATTTTAATTAAACTAAATTATATTCAACCAATGACTCTCAGAGATGTAGGCAATGATAAACATTAGTAGATCTAATGGTTGTACTTTTTTTATTTACTCTTTTCAAAGAAATGTAATTTTTTTTTTCTTTGGTAATAATACAATACGGTATCTGATTCTCAGTAAAGAATATTGCATTCAGGTTGAGATTTCTTTCTATTAAAAATAAAGTTTGAAAGAAAATATAATATACTGGAAGATTATTGATTGAGCGTGTGTATAGATGAATGGAATATGGTCCGGGTGCGGTAAAAAAAAACTCAAATAGTAAATAATTATACTATTTTATTGAGCCAACGTTTCACCCCATGTTGCAGGGCTTCATCAGGACTAAAAAAGATACAAACACTATAGTTACAAAAAGGAAAAAATAAAAAACATAAGTGGAAAATAACAGGGGTATAAAATGAAAAGTAAGATATAATAAGAAAAATTAAAGGTTGTAAATAGTAAATGAAAAGGGTAATAGTAACAGATAGATAAGAGAAGAAATATTAAAGAAAGTACAAATAAAGAGATGAAAAAAGAAGAAAAAAAATACAAATCAAACGATGAGACAGAATGCATACCTGTTTTGACGGCAGTCAAAGACAGAGTGACGGTTTGTATTGGGAGGAGTGGGGATGGCAGTTATGCCACAATAACGAAAATAATCCATCCCCACTCCGTGCTTAACAAGCCTGATTCATATACATGATCCTTCCTGGATTCATTAATCTTTAAGCAAATGATTACTGGGCTTTATTGAAGGAATAAATCAGGGTTTCAAACATGTTATTAACCACTTTGTCTCCCATGACCATACGATTTTAAAAATGCACCATTGCCAATTCCTGCCTCTTGACCTCCTATTTTGTTTTTACAACCAGCTGTGGTGTTGGCCAAAAACATAATTGCAATTACTTTGGTTCAACTAGTAATTGTAATTTTGGACCATTATTGCAATTACAGTGGTTCATCAAGAAGTTTAAATTGTAATTACTTTTTGCCCAACTCTGGTGTTTTGGAGACTGCTGGGTACATCTGCATGAACTGCTCCACACTAATGACCAAATCCCTGAGGGAAACCGAATTTCCAAACTTCTCAGTGAGGACAATTTCCATTAATTAGTCAGGGACCAAAATCTTCCTTACTGCAAAGATTGTGTGTATGGGTCATAAATTGTTTTACTTAAAACAGTGAGGTTACGCAGTTAGTTACACAAGTTATAACAGACTAGATGTGCAGATAAGTATTGGTAACTAATAAAAAAACTTACTCCATTCTTCATTGTATTATTTTTTTAAGTTAATTTTTATTTTGTATCTTTAAAAAAATAAGCTTTACAATTTTATTGTTAATTATGAATGCATTTAATGTACTTTGCTCTTTAAAAATGATCATTTATAATATATGTTTTAGGAACCAGATAAATTAAAAGATACTGCTATTGTTATTCAGCAATTCAAGAAGGATGGTGATGGCTTATCCCTCCCAAAGATTCTGCAGCGTCTTAATCCTTCCAATATAATTATGTATGATGTGGATATTTCAGCTATCCGACAAATAGAGGTTTTTATTTATTCCTTTTTTATTCTTAAATATGAATGTTTTAATCTATTTTGTAATATAAAAATTATTATTAACTGGACAGAGCCGAGATGTCCACCTCTCCCCCTCCCCAATTGTTTTTTATTGACAGTAGTTTGAAATTCCTAACACTTTCGTAAAACATGCTATATGATATTTTTAGTGAGTTGAAGTTTTAGACTTCACTAGGTTTCTTTTGGACTGATTGCATAAAATTTTTAAGAAATTTGTATTGTTAAATTATGATAAGTAGTGAGAAATTATAAGTAATAAGCATTTTAACACTGAAAGTTTTCGTTTTTTCAGTTACCATGTTTTACGACCAAGTGTCTCCTATGTCAAAATGTTTAAGCTAAAAGTATTTCCTTCAACCATATTATTTGTTTCTTTATTTTGATTTTCTTTCCAATAAATTGTTTTTCTGTGTATAATTATCATAAATTACCCAGTTTTCATTAACTTTTAGTTTGTAATATTTATTTACTACATGTTTTAATAGATTATATTTTACAGATATATCAGAGTGCATTTTCTAATAAATCAATGAAGGTTTATTTTATGATCTATGGAGGTTCGGTTGAGGAACAAGCATATTTAACATCTCTCAGGCGTGAAAAGCAAGCTTTTGAAAAACTTATCAAAGAAAAATCTGTAATTATCTTTTGATTATTCTTATTTTTATTAAATTAGTGTGGCTTGTAAAGATAGAAACCATGGATTTAGGTTGTAAAAGATGACATTTAAAAATAGATATGTGTATTGAATTATTATTTTTATTTTCTTCCACATTTCTATTCTTTTTTAGATATTGGTTTTAGAAGACCTTAGATCAGGTAAAGATCTTCGAGACAGACCAGCTGTGAAAGTGAGTACTCGCCAAGGAGGTGCTGAGGAAACACCTACAAATAGCAGAATTATAGTCGATATGAGGGAATTTAGAAGTGAGCTTCCTTCTGTCATCCACAAAAGAGGAATAGACATTGAGCCTGTCACTCTCCAGGTATATTTTACTCCAATTTTGTAAGTTAACACTTTAATTGATTTATTCATTTTGTCAAAAAAGTTATCAGGAGTAATCAGTTATTAAGTTGTCATAAATCTAGTCTTTGAAACAAGCACTTAAAAAAATAATATTTTATAAATAAATAAAAATACTTTATTTTTGTTTCATTATAGATAGGGGATTATATTCTGTCGCCTGATATATGTGTTGAAAGGAAGAGTATCAGTGATCTTATTGGATCCTTGAATTCTGGCAGATTGTATACTCAGGCTCAAGCAATGACCAGATATTACACAAAACCAGTTTTACTAATAGAATTTGATGAAAATAAACCTTTCATGTTACAGGTAACTATAGTGAGGTAAAATTAGTTTTATTGTCTCAATATAGTGTTGTTCTAATTTTGTATCTCTATATTTAGGGTCGTTATTATCTAAGTAGTGACATTTCATCTAATGACATCACTAGCAAACTTCAGTTATTAACTCTACATTTTCCAAGATTACGCATTGTATGGAGTCAGAGTCCATTTGCTTCTGCTCAATTATTTCATGAGTTAAAGGTATTGTTTTATTTATATTATTAAAGTAAAAATGTTATGTTGAAAAATTGTGGTAAGAAAATTAGGTAGAAAAATGTTAAATATGCTAATTATGTAATTTACGAAAGAAATGGTATGGTTTTCTTCTGTCTGCTGTAAGCTGCCAAAATCGTCATGAAGGTCTGTCTGCTTCTCAACATGAGCAGGTAAGATTAGGTCTCCACCGCAATGAGTTAATAAGAGATGTTTATACCTTGAACTCAGTTGGGAAATCGAAGGGTCTCACCATCATTATAGGGATGCTAAGGATAAGAGATGTTAATGCTTCGGAATCTACAAAAGTGAGAAAGAGGCTGTCTAGTTAGTTTGTTTAGTCTAGTTAGTTAGCCTTCTAGTTAGTTTGTGATATCTTTAATAAAGATTCAGCCTTCTATTTAGTTTAAGGTTGTGGACTGTAATATTAATGTTTTCAAAGTCCATTTATCTTTGGTCCGTAAAATAATTTATACACTTAGTGTTTCGAGCTCCATGTGAAGAATATTAGAAAACTGAACCCAATTTGTAAATTAATTGTGCACAAAAAAATTTGTACATTAACATTTGACATAATAAATTGGTAGTTTGTTATAAATTCATTGTTTTCACCTTATATATAATCCATTAATCAAACATAAACGCAGAGTGAGTTAAACAATGTTGAGTACAGTATTGAAAAAAAAATGTTACAAAACTGGATTGTAAATCAACAAAATCAAGTTCTAACCAAAATATGAAATTATCAACTTTTTGAACTAGTATTGAGTAACCAATATATCGGTAGAATGTCAGGATTTTTTTTGGATCCAATGCATAATGAAAAATTTAAATAAAATCAGTTGAAATAAAACACTGGAACAGAAAACAGACGGTCATAAAGATGGTTTGTTAGCATGCCCATGAACTACTATCTTCCAATATCCAGCTTCTCGAAGTTGATTTCTCACATTTTGGGAACTATATTTTCTGGCTATTATCAGCTGGTGTGTTAAGTAAATTCATAATCACTCATTGTGGAAGCTTTATGTATTTCATTTTATTCACTCACTGGCGTTTTCTGTCCCTGCTTTTTAATCACAACTGATCCGGTTATTGTGTTCTATGTATTATACATGTTGAGCTACTAAGATTTATGTAGAAATAATTACCTTTCAGGATGGACGAGAAGAGCCAATAGCTTTTATTGCAGCAGCAATAGGTCAGGAAGAAACATCTCTTGAGGATGAAAGATTAGAGAAATTCAATGTAGGAATTCAGGTATTAATTCTGTCTAACAATAATAAATAAATAAATCTATAAATAAATAAAATGTTCAAATAGTTCAAATACCTGGAACATCATTCATTCCTTATGAGACTAAATGAGTTGCTACTTAAAAAAATATGGTAGTAGCTCTATTCGGACTACCGGATAGTAGATTGTGTGTTACTACACACTACACACAGAACTACCTTTAAAATATTAGATATGACCATTTCTTAGTTACAGTTAAATGCACTAGCACTTTAAATAAGCAATAAAGCTGGCCTTACCCAGTCTCGGGAGAAATCTAGGCTTGTAATGTAAGCCTTTTATGTTGGTTGTAAACTGCTGTTTGTTTTTTTTTGTATTATATGAGTTGTGTTTTATGTCTACCTACATTCTAGATCTTCATCTTCATCTCCTTCCTTCTTACCTATGATCTTAGTCAGGAGGCTCATCCCTTTAACTAGGATAATTCTCTTATCCTAACCTTAGTTCAGACCTTCATCTCTACAACTTAAGTTGTCTTAATTCTCCTACCTTAATCTTTGTTCAGAACTTCATCTCTCCAACTAAAGTTACCCTAATCTTCTTAACCTAACCTTAGTCTGAAGCTGAAGTTCATCTCTCCAACTAAGGTTACCTTAATGTACTTCGGACCCAAAGGCTCATCCCTCCATCCGAAATATTATCCTATTTCCCTCTGCCTTCATCAGTGTTCAATGTTAATCCAATGTCACTGTTGGTTTCCTATCAGTGCTCAGAGCTAATCCTGCTAGCACAGTCGATCCCTCCTCAACCTCTCCCATTTCCTAAGAATGCACAAATATCTGCATATGGTTTGTCAAGGGCCTTCTGTGAAGTAGCCTACAGGCCAGTTTCACTTTCACAAGCTATACACCTTAACACAAAGTACCATTATGTAATTACCCAATTTGATAGGCTTTGTCTCTTCAAAGATAATGTGCAACTGGTAAGTTTTTATTTTATTTTTGAATTTGTTTTAAATTTAAATAATTAAAAATAAAAATTAGATTGGAACTGATACAATTTGAACACATTCAACTATTTTCTGATCAGTTTTATTATATCCTTTTTTTTTTCTGTCACAGGACTTAGTTAGCAAACTTCCTGGTGTAAATACAAAAAACTTGAATTCCTTATTAAACAAAGGAAAGTCACTTGATCATCTAATAACTCTGACAAAAGTGAGTATTTTTTGAAAATCTAAATTATTAAGTAATTTTGATATGAGTAACAATATTCAATTAAGCTGAAGATAAATAATGTTACCGAGCTATATTTTTATTTACTAAGAATTTTTTTGTATCAATAATGTTTTTTATTTGTTTAGTAATCAATTTATTAATTCCTTTATAATTAACCAAGAAAACAAATTTCACCTTCTCAAAATTTGAGATTTTATGTTTCAAGATATTTTTTGGATACGAAAATCAAATAAAAAAATTCACCTGTCTGCAAAACCTGACTCTTCTCCAAGACTATAAGGCCGTGTTTTTTTTTTTCTATCAATTTGGTTTTTAGATCACATACCTCTAATTTCATCCACTTTGTGTTGTATAGCAAAACATGTTTTTCTGCTATTGCGTATATGGCACTCGATTTGTTATATAGTTGTCAGGGGCTGCCAGCCTACAAAACAAAAAATTAGTTTACTTGTTCAAGAGAAAATTGTTGCATGGACAGACCAATGACTATAAATACGTTGCTATTGTGATTTTTTTATTTTGGAAGTTTTGAAATACAGACTCACTAAAAATTTGTCCTGATTACAGTACTTTTCCTTACCAATTAGCGGTTGGAAAGCGAAAAATTGAAAGCTCGTTCATGAAAAAAAATTCCCAAATGGTTACCTTAACATAAGTATCGGACTAAGAAATCTTACCCATCAATTTATAAACTTTTTAGCTATAGCTAGTTTAATACAAAAAAGATCTGAAGAAAATGCAATTAACCAACTAGAAAGGAAGATTAATTTAATCTTGTAAATAAAGGTACACTTGTAGGACTTGTTCTTCCCTCACCAATAACAAGACTAGCTGATTAAGAAATGATGGAAAATCATCACTTAAATGATTTGACTGTAATATTCCTCCAGAATATTATTAGTTAAAGTATTCCAAACAGTTCTGACATAACTTAAAATCTATTTCTAATCTTTTTAAAAAAATTTTCTTTCAATAAAATTGTACTGTAATAAATTTCAAATATAACTAGACATGTTCTCTATACTATTCTTATTATAACCTCTTCACCACAGTCTTTGTTAAAATTCCGAATATATTTTATACTATTTTACTTTTGAAAGTGGGCTTGAGTGAAGTGAGGAGGTCTTAGTGGGCTTTATCTATGTATTTTTTTTTTAATAGGAAGAGTTAATTGAAATACTTGGAAGCTCATTGAATGGAGAACTACTTTACAATGCCCTTCATAACAATGTAAAGCCAGCCTCTGAAGCTCAGACTAGTCAATTTAGAGTTCGAGGAAAAGGATTTAGAAAACGAAAACATGAAATTACTTGAAGTGTTCAATTATGTTTATCTCTGGAAATTCTGTATTAATGTAATTTAGATGTTATAGTTAAGTTTTAAAATAAGAGAACTTTTACATTTATCAACTTCTTCTTTATTTTGTTATTTACAGTGGTTTAATAAGAGAGTTTGTGATCACTGAAGAAGTCAGTTTTAAAATTTGCTTTGTAATAAAATAATTTGGCCATATTTGGTGTTATATTTTTAAGTAAAGAAATGAACTGTAATTAATTACTTTTTAGGCGATTAGATTTTTTAATAGTGAATTTTTCAGAATGTTTTTGGATGAATAGATTTATATTCAGAAGTTTTCAATGAAATTACCCACAGGAAAGTCTGTACTTCAGATGTTTTAGGAAATTCTTACTCAAGTGATTATTTAATAAGCTTTAATAATTTTGTTCAACTAAATAGGTTTTTGTATATCATATTATTTAGATGTTCTCTGGATATGCAAATTTTCTTTATATTATTTTACAAATGTGTTATATTGTTACTATAAAGTCAAATTTATGGTTTTTAAAACTATGGATTAAGTTGTTCATGTGGTCCAAAAAGGTTGGAATCTGTTGGCTTAAATAATTTTATAAAATAAGTACTAACTAAAATTACAAACTGGATAGAAAAAATTGCTAACTATATTATATTCCACAAATTTCTGTCTTCCAATTTGTTACCATTACCTTAATTTCAATTTATGTTCATGTCCCAAAATTGAGTGTTCTACCGAGGAATCATATTTTGAAAATTGTGATAATTTCTTCCACCTGAGATGATTTTGTTTTATCATAAACATTTTGCTTATTTATTATTTATTGATCAAATACCATTTTGTCATTCAAACAGAGGTGGCATGGAAATAGCAGCTCATTATCAATTCATTAATAGTATTTAATGCATGTAATTATTGTATATTATAACTCTTTTTTTCATATCTCTCATTAAAAGTACAGTATAGAATTGATTGTCATCCTTAACATAACTTCCTCTTCAAACCTTATAAAGTCTGTATATATTGAAAATAAATTTGTAGATGTTAATAATGTAGGATTTGGTCAGATATGTTTTGTAAGTATTTTAATTGCTAATTAATCTGTGATACTGAACAGGTGTACTAATGAAGTTTATGTATTATCATGTAATGTAAAAGTTGTAACTAATGTTATTGTATTGAACTATGACCTACTAATTACTGGATTTTACCAAGTAAATATCAGCTGACATTTAATCTTCCTTTATGAATCATTCATATAAAAAAATAAAGAGCTTGGTGTGATGATATAATAATTAGTTTTAACATTTGTATTTCTGAAAGATGTTTAATCTAATAACATCTTGGTCACTGAATATTACCCTTAAGTTTTGATGTGATTTAATAAAAGGTGATTCAAAATGTAATTACTGGCTCTTAACAGAATAATTTATTAATACAAACAGCATTTTCTCCTGTTATTGGAGCACTGTTTAATATTCTTTTAAATAAGTATGTTGTAAATATTTTTAAGCAGATTGAATGTTGTAATTCTATTTATTTTCTTAAATACATACATGGAAATAATGTTATATAAATGTTGTGCCCTCACTTCTTGAAATTTAGATCGCTTTTCTACATTGTGATAATTATTTGGAAGCAAGACTTTGCAGATTGACTTGCTATGTAAATCAGGATTTACATTACTTTTTTAATCTCCATAATTGAATTAACCTAGTGGGAAAATTATTTTTACTGGTTTATTCTAGTTCGGTTATCTTCAAGCATTTTATTCACAAGATCTTGATGCGTGTTAAAAATTTTAAAGAATTATAGTTTTTATTGATTATATTTGCTATTGATAATATATTTTGGATTTTAATGTTTCTTGAAAATATTTTTAAAAAAATGGTATAAAAAAAATATGACTCCAGTTTCTATCCCACATAGTTTAAATACTGTTGTGCTAGTTTGATTAAAAACTTATTATTTATTGGATTATAGGTAAACAATAAACAAATCACTTGCTGTAAAATATCAGCTGTATCTTAAAAGGCTAAATACGAATAATTAACTAATAATCAGAATAGCAGGAGAAAAATCTTCTTAGGACATCATTAAGCCCACATTGTATAATATATTACTAGAACAAATGGTCATTTAGTCAACTATAGGGTGTTTTTTTAAGCCCGATAGAACTTGAAATTGTAAAAAATAACACAAAAAATTAAATTGTAATCAAAATTTTTTTTTTATTCGAAAGATCAATACGTGACATTAACATTTGAAAATGATTTCGGGCATATGGGCACCGCGGCTGTTCTTGACGAATCGCATTCTGGACGTCCAATTTTGGGCCACTTTTTCGAGCACTGCTGGCCGTATGTCACGAATAACACGAACAATGCTGGCCTCCAAGGCGTCAATTGTTGCTGGTTTATCAGCATAAACCAGTGACTTCACGTAGCCCCACAGGAAATAATCGAGAGGTGTCAAATCGCACGACCTTGGAGGCCAATTGACAGGTCCATTTCTCGAAATCAACTTATCGCCAAATTTTGATTTCAATAAGTCGATGGTTGCGTTCGCCGTATGGCACGTAGCGCCATCCTGTTGAAACCACATCTCCTCCGGATCAATGTCATCCATATTTTCAAACAAAAAATCATTGATCATGGTGCGGTAACGATCTCCATTGACCGTAACGCGAGCTCCGGCCTCACTTTTGAAGAAATAAGGTCCGATGATGCCACCAGCGTGAAAACCGCACCAAACGGTGCATTTTTCTGGATGTAATGGAGTCTGTAGGGTCTCTTGTGGATTGGTCTCACTCCATATGCGGCAATTTTGCTTATTAACAAACCCGTTAAGCCAAAAATGCGCCTCATCGCTGAACACAATTTTGCGATAAAACAACGGGTCAGTTGCCAACTGCGCTTCGTCAAGAACAGCCGCGGTGCCCATATGCCCGAAATCATTTTCAAATGTTAATGTCACGTATTGATCTTTCGAATAAAAAAAAAAATTTGATTACAATTTAATTTTTTGTGTTATTTTTTACAATTTCAAGTTCTATCGGGCTTAAAAAAACACCCTATACTTCCACTAAGAATCTTCAAGAACGATTCCTCTATAGTTGTACTTATTACAATCAAAGAATAATAAATTTACTAACAATTATCCCTGTAAATTTTCATAACCAATAATATAAGTTGAAATAGTTCATTTTTATGCTTCTTAATCAAATTTCAGTGTGTAAGAAGCTATGTTCTTCCCTAATAGCTTCTGCCAAGTGGACAGTTTTTTTTTTAATAAGAATAAATATTTTATATGTAATTTAGATCATTGGTATCAACAGAAGTAATCATTTAAATAATATACAAGCAATACTGACATGAGCTTCATTATCTGCATTATTAAGACATATTACTTTAATATAATTAAAGTATTTAATGAATGTTGAAAAATCTGCACATATTCAAGGAGAGAAAAACCATTGATGATGGATGGCAATTCCATTAACACCTCTAATCTCTTATTTTACAACATATATATACTATCATAAAATATTTTCAATACCAAGAAATTTATCAAAATTTTAATGAAATACATTAAGCTTACATTTATTCATTCCTAATATGACGTTATTTTAATTTAGCAAAAAAAAACTGATTTTATTAAAATTGTGTTCTGTCATAAATATATTTTTCAAACATATAATATACTTTTGTTTATAACCAAAGTGGTTTCTGAATCCTTTCTTATCATTTAATTCTTTTAAAATAATTTTTATGATTCTTTGACATCATTAATGACAAACCTTAATTATAGATCAGAAATGACTAAGTGTTTTTAAAACATGAGAATCCAGGAAAAGTCAGAACAGGTGGTTGAGTCACATACAGGTAAAGGCAATTCATTTCTTGAATCTGCTTTATTGCTTTGCAATGAGTTGATAAAAAAAAACCAGATCAACCCTCTGCTAAAGTAGGAAGTAATTATTAACTCTCACTCTATTGTTAAGGTCTAGTCTTTTGCATTAAATGAAAGTACTTGGGTTAAATCTATTTTTACTGAATCAAATGTCATCAGTTTGGAAAAAGACTGTTACAACTCAAAATAATTCATTTTTATGTTTTCACATGTTTTATGTACCTTTCATATGTGGAAGAGGTTAAAGATTGAATCCTTGCAGCTGTTTCATTGTGAAAACATAAAAATGAATTATTTTGAGTTGTGGCAGTCTTCTTCCAAACCGACGATATATGATTGTTAGTATCTTATCTGTTCCTACCATAAAGTAATATTTCTTTGGAAACTTGAGAAAAATTTGTGGGTTAAAAATGACAGGTGCGGAGGAATAGCAAAGGTTAAAACAACCCTCCTGTCCAATTCTAATTTAAACAACAAAATTAATTACAAACAGGTATCCCTCAATAATTTGGTTAATTTTTCTTCATAAGTCAAAACTGGAATAAAATATAAATAGTTTACAACAAAGAACCATACTCGATATTATTATAAATGTATACTAAGAATATTTCATTCTTGATCTTAAAGTACAAATTAACAAAAAATTATCCATCTTAATTTTTAAACATTCATAAAAAAAAAAAAAAAATCTTAAAAAATAAAATATGAATGTTTATGAAATAGCTCTTTGAGATTTCTTTGCTCAGTTTTGGAACAGATCTAAATTCATTGTCACCTTCATTGTGGCAGCTGCAAAGTCTTAACTGGCTTGATGTATTGCTATTACTGAGAACTATCAGTTACCCTTTGAACCTACTAATACACAACCAGTCCTGGGATTGTTTTGACCTGAGGATTACTTAAAACTTCTCATTGTTCACTTGTATGAATACTTTTTTTTTTAATATAATAATTATATTTTTAATTAATATCTTGGTTTGTTTTTTTTTCATAAAAACAATTATTTTTCAAAGAGAGTTGCCCAGTAAAAACTTTAATATTTTTTTGATCACTGTAAGACCTTAGATAGAATGTCAGCTCAGTAAGCACATCTTCATCAAAATCTTTTCCACAAATTGTTCTTAATTATTTCGTATTGGAGCCTAATCATCAAATCTTCCATTAAGTAACATTTTACAAATCTATTCAATCTTTTTAGGCAGTGTAAAATTATTTTCGTGGACCAGGTCCGGTAAAAAGATTTCCAACATGGATGAAATTTAGCAGGTTTTAGATCACTCACAACAGACAATACTGTTTTTGCACAGTTGAAGTTCTATAATTTTTTCTCTGCTCCTGTATTTTTTTTAAAAGATTCCGTATTTTTCAATATATATTAAAAAGTTAATATTTTGCGATTTTATCATTTTTAAAAATATTTAGCTCTGTTGCTTTAACTTTAACTGAATTATTTAAAACATTTAAACTTATGATTCAAAATTACAACATCTTCAAATAACATAAAAATTGATTGAATAAATGCTATTTACCAATATAATGTATTAAATGCTAATTAATATATATAATAATCCTATAAATCAAAGAAATTATTTATTAATCCCAAATGATACATAACTCAAAATCATAACCCATCCAAGTCCTAATGAATGATTTCAGTTCTGGCGCAAAACTTGAGTTAGTTATATCAAAGCAATGTAGAACAAAGTGTAATAGACAATCGATCTGACTATGCAAAGTTGTGAAACATCAACTAAATATAGTTGTATTATAGACTGATCCTCTAGAATATATATATACATCACTACAAGAACAATACTGAAAAAAAAAATGAAGTAAATTTCATTAATAACTCAATGGTTTTCCAATACAAATTCACTAATAATTATGTCAGGGGTTACCTTGATACCATAATTCAGTTTGTCATAACAAAGTGATATAAGATAAATAATACTTCATATTTCTACCACTATTTTAGTTTTTTAAACTCCCTTGTCCTAAATAATAAAACATGTTCAATCAATAATTAGGAACCCCTAAGATTACTTTTGCTGTCAACTGCCTGTACAAAATAAGAAAAAAAAAATTATGGTGTGCCAAAATAATACATTAAATGGATTTTTTATTTTTATATAATAATTTCTTAAGCAATCACATCAGCTATTATAGAATGTTAGGATAAAAAATAATAAAAGGATATACTACAGGAATAAAATCCGTAGGTATTATAAGTGTTATATTTGCATATTTACATACATGTTTTTTTTTTCTCTTTTTTTTATGATAAAAGTTAAGACCTACAATATATCCACCATCAAATGCAATTTTGGTGAGGAGTGGAGAACACAAACACGAGTGGCTTCAGCCTCACAAAACCAAACTAAATTAGCAAAAGTTAAAGCGTGCACAATTATTAATAATGATGAATTCTTCCATCAGGAAAACACTGTCCTGTTGTTACTAGTCCATTTGACAGCTATATTTTTTCTTGTAACAGGTAGCACAATTAAATAGGAACACTAATTTTTTTATTTTAGTTTCCTTATTTCCAAACCATCTTAACAGTCATTCATTTTTTTTTTTTAAATTTTAGAGAAAGAAAAATTTGATACATTATTCAGGCCATATTACTTTGGACATGGAAGACTCATCATGAAAGAATAAAACCTCATGACTATTCTAATTATCTAAGATAACTAGAAGGTGACGGCACAATTCAAAACAGAATATAACAAAAAAATTGTTTTAGATAACTATTAACTACCTCATGATATTGGAAATAATGTTACAATATAAAGAGGAAAAAATTTCAATTTTCTTTAAAAAAAAAAAAAAAAAAAAGAAAAGAAAAAAAAACACTAAGACAGATATTCCTTCAAATATTGGACCACTCAAGAATAAGGATCAACCATCATTCAGAATATTTTGGTAGTTTCAAGATAACAATTATATAAAAATAATTAAATCATCACTTTGAGCAGTCAAGCATTATATCCATTAATAAAATCAATACATAGTCGAATAGTTGAACTTCATTTTAATGAGATACTGTATTTTCACCTGGGCCACATCATAAACGATATATCTGTTAAACTATTAAGGAAAATAAAGACAAATTAATACATTATTTGTTCCCATAAAATATTCTATATAACTAAATAAAGGATTCTTAAATGAGGATATTTTATAAAATTTATAATCAAAAGAGAAAACTCACATAAAAATCATTACACTAGGTCATTATATAA